>NC_090653.1:108322073-108622073 GCF_040937935.1 Hyperolius riggenbachi
ATCTATATGAGCTTTTAACATGTCTGAATAATCCTGTGCTCCTGCAGTGTCAGTATTCATTTAGAGATCTGCTAGCAGCAGATGGCTGCAACATGGGAGAGTAACCCAACAGCTCATAGACTTCTGGATGCATCAACTGTGACACTCCCTGTTGTGGGATTATAAACAGTTAATGAAGGAGAACAGAGATGCATCGAATACACTCCAGTTCTCAGTATTGGAGATCTGCCAAGTTTTCTGGAGTTTACAAGCTGTATATGAAAAAACAACAACTATCCGAGTGATATACTATAGTGTTACTGCTTTGGAGACGCGCTTTGCAGTCCACAGTACAAAGCAGAGGTTTTCAGTGATGTGCCAGGATAGGAGCACCCTGTATACGGTACATGCATACATAGATGTTTTAATAGATTAGAAATTGAAATTAAATAACGATGTAAACTGTAATAAAAATGTATTAAAAAGTATATTAATAACACTTGTCTTTTCTGTATTGAGTCCAGCGGTCGAGGAGGGTGGGGGATGGAGGAACGGGTGGCAGTGACACGTGAATACTGTTCCGTAACTTTGCGCTGCATCCAGTAGAACAAAGCTAGCAGAAGTGGAGCTCCGGTCCATGGCAGTAGTGAGAGAGTGGGGGAGAGATGCAGCATTAGCTGGTCACCCCCATGTGGAGTGGAGAAGTGCAGCCCCTGAAGAAGCACTAGCTGGTCACACCCATGTGGAGTGTAGCAGTGCAGCCCCTGAAGAAGCACTAGCTGGTCACCCCCATGTGGAGTGTAGCAGTGCAGCACCTGAAGAAGCACTAGCTGGTCACCCCCATGTGGAGTGTAGCAGTGCAGCACCTGAAAAAGCACTAGCTGGTCCCCCCCATGTGGAGTGTGGCAGTGCAGCACCTACAGAAGCACTAGCTGGTCACCCCCATGTGGAGTGTAGCAGTGCAGCCCCTGAAAAAGCACTATCTGGTAATCCCATGTGGAGTGTGGCAGTGCAGCCCCTAAATAAGCACTAGCTGGTCGCTCCCATGTGGAGTGTGGCAGTGCAGGCCCTGAAGAAGCACTAGCTGGTCCTCCCCATGTGGAGAAGAGCGGTGCAGCCCTTGAAGAAGCACTAGCTGGTCACCCCCATTAGAGTGTGGCAGTGCAGCCCCTGAAGAAGCGCTAGCTGGTCCTCCCCATGTGGAGCAGAGCGGTGAAGCCCCTGAAGAAGCACTAGTTGGTCATCCCTATGTGGAGAGTGGCAATGCAGCCCACTGCCCCTGAAGAAGTGGCCTAACTGTACAGCTGTGAGGGTAAATAATTCCTCCCCAATAAACAACAATGCATTATGGCCCATACTCACGAGGGACTTTTGTCGCCTTAACACGCGGCGCACGCGTATTGCGGCGACAGGTCACCCGTGAGTATGGGCTGCGGGCACCCCGAACTGTCACCCGCAACGGGCGCGCACCCCGAACTGTCGCCCGTCGCTGGTGTCGCCAGGCGATTGAAAAGTTCAATCGCCTGGCGACAGTCGCCGCCGCAACTTGTTGACTGTGATGAAAAAAGCCACCAAATTGGAGGAGAGTGTCATCCAAAAACTTTATGTGTGGCCATTGGCCCAATCATTTCTAGCTACTTGACTGAATCTTACAGAATTAGTTGCTATGTTCCCACTATAATTTGTAGGGAGACAGGTACAAGAATTATAGTGACATTTAAGGGACCTTTGGTTTATGCCAACTGAGCCTGAAGTTTTTATATTACACTGCTGAAAATGGGGGCCTTGCCCATCTAGGCATGAGTATGCCTTGAACTTTGCACTTAACTTTTTTGCATCTTTCATTAGTGATTAGAATTCACAATTACGATGTGAAATTGAGGAAAATCTTAATTATTTTTGTTTGTAACAGTAATCAGAAACTGTAATTTTGCATCATTTTTTTGTTACAAATTTAACATTAATAGCCAAGCCCCCATGCATGCTATTGTTACCAAATTTGGCACATATGTTAAGAGGAATAGTGAGAACAAGTTTAGAAAAAAAATTAAAAAGACCTTGTAAATTTTGAGAAGATCAACTTCAACTACTTTCGCCTCCTGGACATACTAGCTACGTCCAGGAGGCCATGTGCGCATCCACGCGTGCGCACATGCTCCCGGCCGCGGATCGTTAGCCCAGGAATCAATGAATCGGGCTATGATGCCCGATCACGGATTCCTCTCCCCCGCAGAAAAAGTGACTGCTTCTCTCGGAAGCTTCGCTTTTTCTGGCTCTTGCGTCCCCATGCGTCCCTCTAAGCGTATATGTTACGCTTAGAGTGACGTCATGTAAACAAACTCATGGCTGCCATCTTGTGGCCAAAAAGTAAAACTACAACTAAATGTAAAAAAAAAAAAAATCAACACATATTTACAGATAAAAATTACTGTTTACATCCCACCCTCCCAAAAATACCCAAATAAAATGTTTAATATAAAAAAAACAAAACATTACAATAAAACAGTTAATATTTACCTAAGGGTCTAAACTTTTTTAAATATCAATGTAAAGATGAAATATTTCTATTTTTTTTAATTTAATTTTAAACTTGTAAATAGTGATGAATGCAAAATGGAAAAAATGCACCTTTATTTCCAAATAAAATATTGTCACCATACATTGTGATAGGGACATAATTTAAATGGTGTAATAACCGGGACATATGGGCAAATACAATACGTGAGTTTTAATTATGAAGGCATGTATTATTTTAAAACTAGAATGGCTGAAAACTGAGAAATAAAGATTTTTTTCCATTTTTTTCTTATTCTTCCTGTTAAAATGCATTTAAAATAAAGTGGCTCTTAGCAAAATGTACCACTCAAAGAAAGCCTAATTGGTGGCAGAAAAAACAAGATATAGATCAGTTCATTGTGATAAGTAGAGATAAAGTTATAGGCTGATGAATGGGAGGTGAACATTGCTCGGATGCATAAAGTGAAAACAACTGAAGGCTGAAGTGGTTAAAATTGCAAAGGAAAAATGTTTTTTAAATTTTGCATTATCGTAATTAGCAGATTATGAACCTCACTATTTTTCATATTGCAATACAGTGGCTAAACTGATTGGCATGCTCCTAACATATTTTTCACTCCTGCCACCAGTCCATCATCAGTGGTGACTGCTACATAGATAAACATTAATACATCACTGCAACATAGCAGAGTTATAGAATTCTCAACCCATCTAGACAAAATATGGGAAGTATAGAAAAAATGAATTCAGCTATAGCAAAGTAACTGTAGGAAAAAAATAGTAAGGGCTTGTTCACACCTAGGGCGTTTTGCGCTTTTTTTGAGTGCCGGCGACTTTGAAAAACTCCCTAAAATACCTTGTGCAATTAATTCTTAAGGGATAGTTCATATCAGCGCATTTTGTCTGCCTTCCGTTTACAAAAGCGCTGCATGTACCATTTTCGGGGTGATTTTTCTACAACGGAAGGAAGGTATAGGAAAAATGCAAAATGGTCACAATTTTTTTTTCATGCGGCGATTGCGTTTTTAAAGAAAAATAGAACTGAAAATTAAAAATCAAAATAAACATACACAAGTCATACTTACCTCCTGTGTAGTCTACTCATCAATCTCTTTTTTCTCTCCTGCGTCCTGTTTGCCCACTGTGATCAATGGAATTCTCCGTCCTCCATTTTGAAAATGGTTATTACACCATACCAGCTTTCTGGTCAGCATACAGTTAAACTGTAACATCGCCCACTTGAGCCATAGGGAAACATGGACGAATCAGTTCTCTTCTCAGCTGAAACCGACAGCAACTGATATATAACTGACAGCAACTGATATATTTCAGTTCTGACAAAATGTTGTCAGAACTAGAAGGGATCATTGTCAGAAGAAAATGGTGAGCTTCTGAGAGGAACTGATGGCAAGGTAACTATGCAATGTTCATTTGAAGTTACCTCATGTGTTTATTTTAAATAATTTTATTCAGTACAGGTTCCCTTTAAGAATAAATGCATTGTAGTTATTATTTTCCGAGTCAAAGAGTTCACTTCCTAACTGATGTCAGGAAGTGAAAAAACGGAATCACTCTGCAAAAGCACTTACAAAAGCGCTTTGCACAAAATCATACCGTGCAGTGGAGTGCCGGGAGGGGGAAAAAACTCTAAAAAAATTTGAAAATCGCTGCCGTCAGCAATTTCAATTTTAGATGTGAACAAAGCCTAACTGTGCTAAAAGGGCATGGGGCAATACCTTGATAACCATCATCTTTCTCCATAATCAATAAAAGGAAACAATTTAAAGGATATCCGATGCAAATAAAACTGTTCTCTCCTAAACACCAGTAGAACCTGCTTCTGGGTCGGCCAGGTCGGCAGCAATGCGCAAGCGATAGGCCCTGTGGCGCACATCATTGATTGCGCTTCTATAGCGTATGTGTGCGCATGTGCAGTGTCTTCAGGCCACAGGAGCACAATCAATGCCACTTGCCACCAGGCCTATGCAGAACTGCGGGTTTGCAGAACTGCGCAAGGGACTTGCATAAAATTTACATAAATTTTGTATAAACGCAGAAATATTTGCATCTCATTAATTATCCCTAGTGTTTACCAATTAACTCTCTGCCATGGCAGAGCTGACACAGCTAAAGAGGTCAAATTGCAACTTGTGTTTAGTCACAGATGAGGGGGAATTAGACGGGCTAAACTCTCTAAATACATACAGGGTGCATTTCTCTATGATGTGCAAAGAGTTCCGGTCCACTTTAAAAAAATTCTTCCTGACTCCAGATGGCAGTCATATAAAATCCCTGGATCAACTCTGCTTGGAATTACCTAGTAATTATAGCTGTGGGTGTTCTTCAATGCAAGGAAAGCATTTAAGGTTCACAAGGGTGTCTTGGCTAAATGCTTTTCTGCAAGCATGCAGAAAAACATTTATCATCTTTTGGCGGCTTTTATCGACGATCTTCATTTTTCATCCCACTGGGGAAACAGAGACATGGTGGTAAGTGACCCTGGAAGCAACATGTTGCTCTTCCTGTTCAGTAAGCCAGCACCTATTCAGTAAGAAGTCATTAGGCTAGACTCCCTAACACTACTACTGCCTATAGAGTGTGCCCCAGTGGCTTCAACTCAAGCGCTTTGAGTCCAACAGGAGAAAAGTGTAATATAAATATTGTCATGTCTTGTGACATAACACATGTTCCGCATACTGTACACAGGAGCAAAGTGGGACCTGAATGAAGGAAGCAGGAGTAGCTGGACACTAGCAACAGCTGGAAAAGGTGAAATTGTAATGCACGGACACTGGGGTCGCACATTAACGTTTGGGGGGACAGCGGTGGAGGCAGTGAAGCAGCAGATGTGGAGCCATGAGGCTTATTCCTGAGAGATTTCTGCGGTGTATGGCTAGCCAACAGATCTCTCCCTAATCAGATATTATCAAAGAGAGATCGGCCTCATGGTTGATCTGCCTATACATCGCTAGATATATGGGCACCTTAACACTAACCTCTCTGCTACATACACCTAACAGCAAACCTAAGCACCACACCAATACATGTCTGACACAGCTGATATGTCACAATGATATGGAGCTCGGCTATACAGTAGCCAAACTTGGACACTGATGTTCACCCTCGCTGCATGATAGCCAGAGTTTGACTGTACAATAGCTGAATTCTAGCAGTTGTAATCACCCTCGCTGCATGATAGCCATGAGTACAGCTATAGGAATGCCAACATCGGCACCACTGGCACCCAATTCAGACTATGGCAGAAAACTTATGATTATTGATTATTGATACAGTGGGATGCGAAAGTTTGGGCAACCTTGTTAATTGTCATGATTTTCCTGTATAAATCGTTGGTTGTTACAATAAAAATGACAGTTAAAGTGGACCCAAACCAAACATTTTTTTTTTATTCAAAATATTTAGTTGCACCACTCTGACACATACAAAGATAAATAAACACTCCTTCAAGCCTATGAGCATTTCAGTGCATGCTTTTCACCGTTCTCTTTTCATAACTAGGGTTATACAGGTGTAAGCCATTAGCAATTCCTCCTTTGCCGGACACTCCGCCAGTCTGCCGAATTCTGTCCCGGCAATATGAAAGGAAGGGAGGAGTTCCTCCAATAAATGTAAAATATTTTATATTTGTCATCACGCAGCTGATAAAAGGCTGCTATTTATTATTATAATTTAGAAACTAGATTTTATTTCTGAAATCTTGTATTTTTAATTTGGGTCCACTTTAAATATATCATATAGGAGACATACACAGTGATATTTGAGAAGTGAAATAAAGATTATTGGATTTACAGAAAGTGTGCAATAATTGTTTAAACAGAATTAGGCAGGTGCATAACGTTGGGCACCACACAAAAGAAATGAAATCAAAATTTAGTAGATCCTCCTTTTGCAGAAATTACAGCCTCTGAACGCTTCCTGTAGGTTCCAATGAGAGTCTGCATTCTGGTTGAGGTATTTTGGACCATTCCTCTTTACAAAACATTTCTAGTTCATTCAGGTTTGATGGCTTCCAAGCATGGAAAGCTCTCTTTAACTCACACCACAGATTTTCAATTATATTCAGGTCTGGGGACTGAGATGGCCATTCCAGAATGTTGTAGTTGTTCCTCTACATGAATGCCTTAGTGGATTTTGAACAGTGTTTAAGGTCGTTGTCTTGTTGAAAGTTCCAGCCATGGCGCAGCTTCAGCTTTGTCAGTGATTCCTGGACATTGGTCTCCACTCCATGCATAACGCTCCTTGTTATGTCCAAATAACTCAATTTTAATTTCATCAGTCCACAGCATCTTATTCCAAAATGAAGCTGGCTTGTCCAAATACCTCAAGTGGCTCTGTTTGTGCTGTGGGCGGAGAAAAGGCTTCCTTTGCATCACTCTCGCATTCATGATCTCCTTGTGTAAAGTGCGCCGAATAGTTGAACAATGCACAATGACTCCATCTGCAGCAAGATGATGTTGTATGTCTTTCATGCTGGTCTGTGGGTTGACTCTGACTGTTCTCACCATTCGTCACTTCTGTCTATCCGAGATTTTTCTTGCTCTGCCACTTCAAGCCTTAACTTGAACGGAGCTTGTGGTCTTCCATTTCCTTAATATGTTCCTAACTGGAAACAGACAACTGAAATCTCTTAGACAGCTTTCTGTATCCTTCCCCTAAACCATGATGGTGAACAATCTTTGTCTTCAGGTCATTTGAGAGTTTTTTTGAGACCCCAGTGTTGCTACTCCTCAGAGAAAATTAAAAGAGGAGGGAAACTTACAATTGACCCCCTTAAATACTCTTTCTCATAATTGGATTCACCTGTGTATGTAAGTCAGGGGTCACTGAGCTTACCAAGCCAATTTGAGTTCCAATAATTAGTTCTAAAGGTTTTGGAATCAATAAAATGACAACAGTGCCAAAATGTATGCACCTGCCTAATTTTATTTAAACAATTATTATGCACTTTCTGTAAATCCAATACATTTCATTTCACATCTCAAATATCACTGTGTGTCTCTTATATGATATATTAAACTGACATTTTTTATCGCAACAACCAATGATTTATACAGGAAAATCATGACGATTAACAAGGTTGCCCAAAGTTTTGCATCCCACTTTAAGTGTCAGCGTCCATTTTACATGTTTCGCTCTGCACACCTGTAGCAGTTCACGACAGAAGTCAGTCATACTTGATCATAATCAACGTATGTTGACTTACAAAACTGAGAAATTATTTCCAAAAACAATTGTGTTTTCACTAGTGATTATCGTAATCTGTTAATTATGAATACACAAAAATTCACTTAAATTACGGACAATACATAATTACGACTTGGACATTTAATTGATTTTGTATAGTCCATTTGTAATTTTACATAATTTTGCATAATTCCTTTCCAAATTTAGCAGTTAATAGCAAAGCCCCTGTAGATACCATACTAACATCACCAAAATTGTTATGTATGTTAAGGAAAATAGTGAAAGTAATTCAAAACAATATTTAAAAAAAGCCTTGTAGTTTTTGAGAAAATCGATTTTAAAAATACATAGGTAAATTGTTTTTTAACCGCTTCACTACTGAGGTGTTTTTTCCCTTCTGTACTGGAGCAATATTCACCTTTCAGCATTCTTTCCATTTATTTGCCTATAACTTTATTACTACTTATCACAACAAAAAAATCGATATGTTGGTTTTTTTTGCCACCAACTAGGCTTTCTTTGGGTGGTACATTTTGCTAAGTATTATTTTATTCTAAATGCATTTTAATGGGAAAAATAAGAAAAAAGAATGGGGGAAAAAAACATAATTTCTCAGTTTTTCGGCCATTATAGTTTTAAAATTAAACATGCTACCGTAATTAAAACCCACGCATTTTATTTTCCCATTTGTCCCGGTTATTGCAGTATTTAAAATATTTCCCTAGTAAAATACCGTATATGGCACCAATATTTTATTTGAACGTAAAGGAGCATCTTTCAGTTTTGCGTCCATTACTACATACTGTACAAGACCATATTTTCAAAGTCAACAGTAATATACCCTCTTGACATACACTTTAAAATAAAGTTTAGTCCTTAAGGTAACTATTTATGTATTGATTTAATTGTACTTTTTTTCGTTTAGTGCTTTATACTGGTTGAACTCGATGGACGTATGTCTTTTTTTCAACCAAAATAACTATGTAACTAGGTAACTATGTAACATTTCTATTTGGGTAATTATGAAAAAGTGTGGGAGGTTAGGTGTTAAATTTAATTGTAAGTGTGGGTCTTTTTATTAAAATAAATGTATTTAGGCATAATTTTACTATTTGGCTACAAGATGTCCTCGCACAGTATTTCCTGTTAGCGTACTATAAGTACGTGAACAGGAAGTAATG
The DNA here is from genome assembly GCF_040937935.1 of Hyperolius riggenbachi. NCBI lineage: Eukaryota > Metazoa > Chordata > Amphibia > Anura > Hyperoliidae > Hyperolius > Hyperolius riggenbachi. The sequence continues at coordinate 108,330,956 of NC_090653.1, forward strand.
TGTGGACGTGTTACATCGGAAAGTTACAATGACCTCATTGATGTCGGCGATCATTGACACAGGGATTTAGATTTATGAATAGGAATACTGTTCCCATTCATTCTTCTCCCCTCGATCGGCAGTGAGAACGCATGCAGGAGTGAGCATGGGAGCGAGTGGCGGATGTCGGATTCAATAGACGATTATCTACATCCCTGGGCAGGAATTGAAGTCCTGCAGGATATAGATAATCCATTGCAAACCACATAAGTGGTTAAACTTAGAAACATTTGTTTAAAAACCATTCTTCCTTTGCATTTTTCAAAAATGATTTTCTCAAAAACTACAAGGTCTTTCTGAAATATTTTTTTTACTTGTTTCCACTGTTTTCCTTAGCATATGTAGCAAAGTATGCAAAAATTACAGTTCTTGATTACGTTTACAAACTAAATTAATTACAATTTTTCCAGATATTTTGCATTGCGATTTTGCATCGTAATTGCAAATTAATTTAGTTTTGCTAAAACAACTTGGAGCAAGCTAAATTAAGGTCTTCCTTGTCTAGAGCCACATACCAATTTTTTATACAGTAGTTATGTTGGCAGCGTTTATATAAACTAACGATGCAGCCAATGGAATGCAAAGCACTCATGCCTGTTTCATTCCTCCCATGTTTTCTAGCTGCTTCTAAACACACTAGCTTCGTGTTACTGCGCTTAAGGATCACTTTACTCTGTGTCTTGCTTCTGCATTAAATCCCAAGCATCTCCCACTCAGTGGTGTATTACACTGGAAAGGCAGAGGTGCATGGTTATAACAGGAAAAGCATATTTATTCATGGGGAACTGACAGACAATATGTAGGCAGCAGCAGGTTTTACAGAACAAGTTATAAGTACATGGATGAATAATTTAATGTAACAAAGCAAAATGATATTTTGACTCTCTGGATCTCTCTCATTGATTTTCAAATTCTGGATGCTCCCACTATGCCACCCAATATAATAATGCTACTGCAGCTATTTGGAGAGGGAAAAGACAAGACAATTTGGGAAGGCAGTAGTTCTGCTGTGCACCATTTCCCAAAAGGATTGTATTTGCGCTCTATTGTTACTCCCATTAGATGAAAAGACAGTTTCCATAGATTCTGTTAAACAGTAGTGTAACTATGACAGTAAGGGTTTATAATGAATTTCAAGGTGTATTGGGCCTAGTGAATAAACCTGTCATGTGCCCCATTATTTTCCTTCATATAACACCAATGAAAAGATCAGGTAGGAGCAGGAGTGCCATGGCAAACAAATCAGTGCCAGCCTTTTTGTTAGTCCCAATGCTTTCCAAACCAGGCCAGCAAGCAGCACAGGAGCCTCTGAATCAATCCTGTGTTCTCTCTGTAAGCTGATCTTAGTTTGTTGTTCTTAATAATAATAATCCTACCATTTGTATAGCGCTTTTCTCCTGTTGGACTCAAAGCGTTTAAGAGCTGCAACCACTAAGGGTGCACTCAAGGGGCCATCCTGCAGTGTTAGGAAGTCTTGCTCAAGGACTTCTTACTGAATAGGCCCTGACCCTAGCCAGGATTTGAACCCTGGTCTCCCATGTCAAAGGCAGAGCCCTTAACCAGTACACCAGCAGTTTGTAATACATGAAATGGGCTATGGTTGCAGTCAGTTAATACACTCAGGGATTAGGACCAGTGTTGCTTGCGAATTTTCGCCAAAGTCATTTTCGCATAGAAAATACCATTTTCGATTTCGCTGAATTTTCACGAAAATAAGCTTACATATTCGAATTTTCGCCCAAATAGCGAAATTAAAGGAAAAATGTCATATTTTCGTCCAAATAGTAAATTTCGAAAATAACTGCTATATTCGACATGTGCTTAGCATGAAAATTTGAAGATTGATAGGAAGTAATGTCTTCCCTACCGATATTAGGCCTCCCATGATTCTTAGCAGCAGAATTGACCAAGGAACCATATAACTACAACCAATCAAACAACAGACAGCCCCCTGAGAAGAGAGTAGAGAGAGCTTAGATAGCTATTGCTCATTTCTTTGCAGCCTACTGTGTGTTTGTGGTTTGACAATCTCCACAAATACAAGCTACAGCAGGCTGGATTGTACTTGTATTCTAAAACAATAGTATTTTTTAAAGGAGAACTGTAGTGAGAGGTATATGGAGGCTGCCATATTTATTTCCTTCTAAACAATACCAGTTGCCTGGTTGTCCTGCAGATCAATTTGGCTGCAGTAGCGTCTGAATTACATCAGAAACATGCCTGCAGCTAATCTCGTCAGATCTGACAAGAATGTCAGAAACACCTGATCTGCTGCATGCTTGTTCCGGGTCTATGGCTAAAAGTATTAGAGGCAGAGGATTAGCAAGATAGCCAGGCAACTGGTATTAATGTTTCAAAGGAAATCAATATGACAGCCTCCATATTCTTCTCGCTACAGTTATCCTTTAACCCCCTTGCCGTTACAATTCTGGCAGCAAGGGGGCAGCGCAGCACTTTTAAAAAAAATTTTTTTAAATCATGTAGCGAGCCGAGGGCTCACTACATGATAGCCGCTGACAAGCGGCATCCCCCTATCCACTCTGATTGCCTTTGGCGATCAGAGTAAGCAGGAAATCCCGTTCAGAACGGGATTTTCTGCTGGGCTTCCCCGGTCGCCATGGCGACCATGCGGGATGACGTCACCGACGTCATGGACGTTGGGACGTCAGAGGGAATCCCGATCCACCCCTCAGCGCTGCCTGGCACTGATTGGCCAGGCTGCGCAAGGGGTCTGGAGGGGGGGCGGCGCGGCGGGTAGCGGCGAATCAGCGGCGAGCGGCGACGATCGGAAACTGCACGCAGCTAGCAAAGTGCTAGCTGCGTGCAGGAAAAAAATTGTGAAAATGGGCCCAGCGGGGCCTGAGAAATCCTCCTACGCAGGTTACCCCGAGCTGAGCTCGGGATAACCGGAAAGGAGGTTAAAGGACAATTGTATTGAGAGGTTTATGGAGGCTGCCATATTTATTTCCTTTGAAACAATACCAGTTCCCTGGCTATATTGCTGATTCTCTACCATTAATACTTTTAGCCATAGACCCTGAACAAGCATGCAGCAAATCAGATGTTTCTGATATTTGTGTCAGATTTCTGACAGATTAGCTGCATGCATGTTTCTGGTTTGATTCAAATACTACTGCAGCCAAACAAACCAGCAGGGCTGCCAGGCAACTGGTTTCGTTTTAAAAGAAATACATTTGGGGCAGCCTCCATTTCCCCCACTACAGTTGTTCTTTAAGCATGGTCGCTGTGTCCAAGCCGATGTTCCTATCTGCCTCTGGATTTTTTTTAATTTGTACACTGCCAGCTTCTCACACAGACCAAGCTGCTGCCCCCACTCCCTGTCATTTGATGGGATATGTACACTGCCTGCTTCTCCTGACTTATGGGGGGGATGGACACTTCAACCGAGAAATTGCTCCCCCCGCCACTGTCAATTTAAGAGATATGTACACTGCCTGCTTCTTCTGGACCTGCCTTATGCGGGTGATGGTCACTCTGACTGAGCCACTGCTCCCCCTGCCACTGTCATGTTATGGGATATGTACATTGCTTTCATTTCCTGGACCTGACTTATGGGTGTGATGGTCACTCTGACCGAGCTGCTGCTCCCCCAGCCACTGTCATTTTATGGGAAATGTACACTGCCTGCTTCTCCTGACTTATGGGGGTGATGGTCATTCTGACCGAGCCGCTGCTCCCCTAGGCCACCATAATAATACTGACAATACTGACACAAGCACTTCTTAAAATATTTTTTTTAATTCATGTCACTATGTATATTGAGGCATTTAACAAAAAACAAACAAACAAACAATCAAACAAAAAGAACAAATATATACTTTTTTTTTTCCTATCATAACTTTAAAATTGATTTTCTCCAAAACTATAAGGTCTTTTTTTTCCCTCTTATACCCACTGTTTTCCTTAAAGGGAAGGTTCAGGGACTGTTAAAAAAAAATAAAAAGCCGCATCCACTTACCTGGGGCTTCCTCCAGCCCGTGGCAGGCAGGAGGTGCCCTCGGCGCCGCTCCGCAGGCTGCCGATGGTCTCCGGTGGCCGACCCGACCTGGCCAGGCCGGCGGCCAGGTTGGGCTCCTTCCGCGTTCCAAAATGCGCCTCACGGCGGCGCGCTGACGTCATCGGACGTCCTCCGGGCTTTACTGCGCAGGCTCAGAACTACTGAGCCTGCGCAGTAAAGCCCGGAGGACGTCCGATGACGTCAGCGCGCCGCCGTGAGGCGCGTTTTGGAACGCGGAAGGAGCCCGACCTGGCCGCCGGCCTGGCCAGGTCGGATCGGCCACCGGAGACCACCGGCAGCCTGCGGAGCGGCGCCGAGGGCACCTCCTGCCTGCCACGGGCTGGAGGAAGCCCCAGGTAAGTGGATGCGGATTTTTTTTTTTTTTAACAGTCCCTGAACCTTCCCTTTAAAGTGGACCCAAAGTAAAAATACAATATTTCAGAAATAAAATCTATTTTCTAAATTATATTAATAAATAGCAGCCTTTTTTCAGCTGCATGGTGACAATATTTTACATTTATTTGAGGAACCCCTGCCTTCCTTTCATATTGCCAGGACAGAATCCGGCAAACTGGTGGAGTAGGTGGTGTCCGGCAAAGGAGGAATTGCTAATGGCTGCCACCTGTATAACCCTAGTTGTGAAAAGAGAAGGGTGAAAAGCATGCACTGAAATGCTCATAGGCTTGAAGGAGTGTTTATTTATCTTTGTATGTGTCAGAGTAGTGCAACTAAATATTTTGAATTAAAAAAAATGTTTGGTTTGGGTCCGCTACTCCGCTTTAACATACTCAGGCAATTTGGTGGTTCTAGCTTGTAAGGAGGCTTTGCCATTTTACAGTGAAAATCGCGTACATTACACGAAAATAAACACTAAAATATTCGGGCAAATTGTCGCTTGTCGAAGTGAAAATTTTACTTATTTCGGCGAAAATTTGGCAAAAAGAATATTTGCATTTTCACTCATCACTGATTAGGAACAAGAACTAATATATATAAAAACAGGAAGTTGTCTAATGTAACCATTATATAGATTAAGGATGGTCGGAAATTGAGAATTTCCGCTTCCCAGTTTCTGCAGAATGTAAAAAAAAAAAAATTGAACCATGTAATTGTAAAAATAGAATTAAAAAAATTGCAGAATCTGCTATTTTTTGAGCATGTACGCTATTATGAAGAAACCACATTTCCCAGCGCAATTTCTATATTCTCTGATTGGTCTAAAATTTTCGGGGTAATCCAATTTCCATGGAAAAAAAATTTGCTTTTTCCAATTGGCCTAGCGGTAATCTATTTTCCGCTGAAAAATTCTGCATTCTCTGATTGGTCCATTGCATCTCCTGAGTCCTGATTGGCTGAGTCTCATAAATGCGGTATACCTCAGATTTCCAATTTCCACACACTGATTTCTGCCGCGGAAAGACGATTTTTAAATTGGAAATCCGTGGAATTCTGAAGCTCATCTCTAGTACAGATGCAAGGAATGTTCCTGCCAGCCAGAGGGTGCAGATTGTTGTACTAAAGTTGAGACCCAAGCACCTGTTTTCAACTATGATCAATACTAGTGGTGGTAAGCAGATAGCAAGGATGTCAACCCCACCCCACCTTCTGGACTTACGTTATCATGTAGGTGTGATGCATTTTTGCAGTCTCACTCTGCAAACTTTCAGATTTATTATTTTAGTGTTTTGAAGTTTATTTACAGATTAGGCCTGACTGATCAAGGAAAGTCAAGGAAAGAGATCTTCAGAGAACACTGAAGACCATAAGTGGTTCTACAAACCAGGCCTAGATTGATTCAAGATTATCTCCTTTTAGGTGTTGAAAAATGCTGCACCTTTCATCTGAGTCATATCAGACTATAGAAAGGGATAATGAACTGTTAATGTAGAAATATTGAGATATGGCAGTTCACTTTCTCACAGGAGGAACTTATATCTGACTTATAAAAGGAACTTTAACTGAGAACTGAACTGTATCCCAATCAATTGCTGATACACACTTTCCCACAAGAAATCTTTTACTTTTTCTTGAATAGATCATCAGGGACATCAGTATGGCTGATATTGTGGTGAAAACCCACCCACAGAGTGATGTCAATGCCGTAACCCTGACATTTCCCTGTCTGTAAACCTTAAAGCATTGTGGAAAATAATGGCTGTTCCCAACTGTCAAGCAAGCAGTATCTCCCTCTGTGCATAGAACTCTCAGTAAATAAGAATTCTTGTACTAAGGATGTTGCTGCCTGGGATAAATTTCAGAAAGTAGATTTGGGAAAGGAAAGCTTTTGCAATGGACAACCAATGAGTAAAACATTTATAAATTAATATTGTAAAATATAATCCATTTTTATTAATTAATTTTTTTCCCTATAGTTTCTATGACGCTGGTGCATGGTAGACATAGTGATAACAGGCCGTAGTCATGCACAGAGTCAGAGGTAACGAAGTACAAAGGAGTGAGGCAAAGTCATAGTCAATAACAAGCTAGGTCATACACATTAGTCAGATGTCAGTCGTATTTAGTAGGATGAGACAATAAAGTAGTTAGGAACAGGCTGACTCAAACACGTGTATCAGATGGCAGCGGTACAATAGGATAAGACAAGAGCAAGGTCAGGAGGGAGGCAAGAAGTCGGTACACAGGAAAATATACAATGAGATGTTACAATAATAAAGTAATATATACAAAAATAACAAAGACTGACTAACTGGAGTACATATATATATAGTGCGTCTACACAATATATCAATGTGTGAGAAAACGCGGAAAAGCCGCCGCAAGTACTCAGAGTAAGGTGGCTGATTCCGCGTTCAACATGGCGGCTTGCGCACAGGGACCTGCATTCATTGGCCTGACGGAACGTGGAGAAACTGCCGCATGCCCAGAGAACAGGGCGGCGGATTCCGCGTCCGACGCGGCGGTTTGCACGCATAGGCCTACCTCTGTCAGTACTGCTGAATGCGGAGAAAACGCTGCACGCTCAGACAGCGGTGCGGCGGATTCCACATCCAAAACAGCAGAGGCATTACAACATATGTCTGGTGTGGCTGGGAATGATAGTCCACACTGGTTCAGAAGGACGCGTGCGCGCGCGGAGATGCGGAGCATTTATGACAGCCAGAGGGGTGTCAGCTGACCAGGCCGGTCAGCTGAAAATTGTTTCAGTTCGCATTGGTCCAGCACTTAGGGGAGGCGCAGGAAAGCGCTGGTGTATATATACTGGGTGCTGGTCATTCCTCTGGTGTCTGGCGTTGCGATCACTACGTGGTAGCACTCAGACCCTGTCAGTACCTGTGTTATAATAGACCAGTTCCAAGCAGTGCTGCTCGTAATGGAAAAATCTACGCTTACGGATCATTACGCGTAATTTTACGCTATTACGCATTACGCAATTACGGTTACGGCGTAGGAAATTATCTACGGTACATCACTGTAATTACGCGTAAACTTACGCAATTACGCGTAAGGATACCGTAATGAAGGCGCTTACACTACGATGTTACGCGTAGTGCCGTAATACCCATTAATGCGTATTTTTTGACGCATGCGGATGATATGTACGCAATAGCCGTCAATGTGACAGTTATTGCGTGCATATCATTCGTATGCGTCAAAACGTACGCTTATACTGAAGGGCGGGAGAAGATACTATTGGTTGCTTAGGATGTTGACTGATTGGCTACTCTTAGAAAATGGGAGATTTTACGTTAGTAATTACGCGTAAAATTACGCGTAAGTGTTCGTAAAATTACGCATGCCTAGCAATTACGGTAGACAGTGTAATTACGATACCACTTACGGTCTTACGCGTAAATAATTACGCGTAAGACCGTAAGTTACGCGTAACGCTTACGTGCAAATTTACATTGAATTACGATGCGTAATTACGCTCATGCGTAATTTCGGCCCAGCACTGGTTCCAAGGTGTTGATGACCACGGAGCTCACACCTTAGTCTAGGAAATTCTGTTATAATCTGTGTTATTATCTAGACCAGTTTCCAAGGTGTTGATGACCACGGAGCTCACACCTTAGTCTAGGAATTGTTGATTATTTGTTATGACCTTCTGCTTTCCTGACCATTCTTCTGATCTCTGATTCTGTACCTTTGTCATTCTGTTACTCTGTTGCCAAACTCGGCTAGTCTTAGGATTCCGCATCTGTCTCCTGTCTCTGTACCTGATCTGTCCGTCTGTTGCCGACCTGGCCTGTCCGACCTCGAGAACTATTTCTCCTGTTGGGAGATAGTTCACAGACCTGTCAGTGACTCTTCACCTTTGGTGTCACTCACTCTCTGTTTCTTCATACTCCCAGCCTGGCTCCGCCCCTTGGGGAGCCTCAGGCCTTGGAAGGAATCTGTTCTCAGGGCAGTACCTCCTACTGCCTCGCACCCACTGTACGGGTGCTCTCCTCAAAGTATTACTGTTGCCCCAAACACTCATATATTACTCAGGTGTCCAGAGGTTAGAGATATATCTGATTATCGGTGATACTGCAGATCATCTATAATCAGGTATATATCTGCATTCTCAGTGATACTGCAGATCACCGGTAATCAGATCCTCTCTGTGTTACACCGATCGTTACACAATGTAACTCAAACTCACTAGCTAGACCTAGTATCAGCGAACTGATTAGTATCAAAGCCGCCGTGCAAGTGAATGCTCCGGCCTTATATACAGAATGGTAATTCCTGAGCCCAGCCCCCAGGAAAGGTGTCAGCTGATGACATCACAGCTGACACCTTAGACACGCCTTCTCAGCCTGTAAAGGCTGCCCTGTGCTGCGCGCAACCGTTCAGTCGCATTGCGCAGCGGTGGATGCCAGAGCTCTGCCCCAGGAGTGCTGGGGATGCCTCCAGTAGATGTCGGGGATGCCCTCAGAAGACGCCAGAGCGGAAGTCCCGCTGTCGGAGACGCCACGGGACCTGCTGGAGGAAGGTAAGATCGTCACAGTATCTCTTTACAGATGAACAAACTAGTTCGCCCCGTGAACAGTTCCTGGCAAATAATGACCATTCACTTTTTGTTTTATATTTTGTATATGCTAGAATCCCCCCGTATATGCTAGAATCACTAAACTTGCCCCGTATATGGTAGAATCACTACATTTGCAGGGTGTGTTAAAGGGACCCTGAGCACTAATTAAAATGAAGAAGAAAGAGAGAGAAGCCAGGAGGATGCCAGGGGGCCTTGTGGCCTATCCTATGGTGGGCTGGAGAAAGCCCCAGGTAAGTCACAATTTCATTTTTAATTAGTGCTCAGGAAAAAAGTGGAACAAGAGGAAACACTGTTTTGTTGCGTTTTTATTTCATTTTATGAGTAAGGGAAATGGCAACCTATACCAACTTCACCTGGGCAGGTAGCAGGTATCTGGGAGTCCCCTTTTTAAAAAGGAGTACCAGATGCCACCACAACCCCCACCCCCCCACCTTGCACATCAATGCCCTTCAACTCCTCCTGGGCCTCAAAAGTACAAAAGACTCCCTTGTCCATGGATTGAAAAGAGGCTAGTGCAACCCTGCACATCATAGGATATGAGCCTGAATGAAGTGTGGGCCATTTATATGGATACACCTTAATAAAATGGGAATGGTTGGTGATTTTAACTACCTGTTTGTGGCACATTAGTATATGTGAGGGGGGAAACTTTACAAGATGGGTGGTGACCATGGCAGCCATTTTGAAGTTGGCCATTTTTAATCCAACTTTTGTTTTTTCAATAGGAAGAGGGTCATGTGACACATCAAACTTATTGGGAATTTCACAAGAAAAACAATGGCGTGCTTGGTTTTAACGTAACTTTATTCTTTCATGAGTAATTTACAAGTTTCGGACAACTTATAAAATGTGTTCAATGTGCTGCCCACTGTGTTGGATTGTCAATGCAACCCTCTTCTCCCACTTTTCACACACTGATAGCGACACACAGGAAGTTAATATCACCAACCATTCCCATTGTATTAAAGTGTATCCATATAAATGGCCAACCCTGTAGATTGGGTGCTCAGACAATGCGATGTACAACTCTACCGCAAATAGTCAATCCAAAGAACAACAGATGTTGGCACACCAATAAGGTGAATTATGGACTTGGATTGTGATATAAAAGTCATAATCCAACATTTTGGAACGACCATGCTTCCTTTTATCAGAGAATTGCAATCCAACCAATATCTACTGGTTCAAAGAAACTGCACTCACCAGCAGGTGATGTGCATTATCTCCTGGTGTCTAGCGCTCTGATTGTCTTTGGATTATCCATGGATTGGAGGAGGGCTCTGTGGGATAGGAGGTGGCTTGGCCGTCCCTCTCTTTCAGAGCCTCCTCTACCATGGACAGGGTGGTCCAATGCCACATGCATCAACCCCATATCAAGCCATCTAAGTATAGCAAGACCCATAGCAATGACATTCTGAATTCTGCTGCAGAATGTAATTTTGCTGATTTACAGAGAGTCTGAGGTGTTTTAAAATACCTGTTTTTATGGATCAGGCCGCTTCAGCATTTTAATCCAAACTGATTCGCCGTATCCCTGCGGCAGAACGATTTCTTTATACCCCCGAAACCCCATGGAAAAATTCCACGACTTTCCAGGCCGTGGATTTTGCTGTCAGGGGGAGGCAGAGCTTTGCACTGTAGCTCTGCCTCCAGTCTAATTAATCTCCGCCGATCTCCACCTCTCCCCAGTCCCACCACTCTCAGTGAAAGAAGACAGAGGGGTGGGGAAAGGTAAAGATCAGCGGAGATTGACTGAAGCAGAGGCAGAGCTACTGCACAAAGCTCTGGCTCTACCAGGAAGGAGCCCAAATTTTGCCCCCGGAATTTCGGGGTGATTAAGACCTTGTTCTGCTGCGGTAATGCGGCAAATCAGTTTGGATTATAATGCTGAAGCGGCCTGCTCCTTAAAACAGATATTTTAAAACGCTTCAGGCTCTTGAAACCTCTTCCAGACGTTGCAAATGGAAATCTTCGCCCTGTTGGGAACCTGTTATCCTTGCCAGGGCGTATATTTCACTTACCTAACCACGCACTCCCACCCTACTGCTGATTGGGCTGCTTTCCTGCCACTGCAGTCCACTCTCCCTGCTGTCTGTATGACATTTTGGCAATCTTTTTTTTTTTTTGTAAGGGCTTCTGTGCCCTTTTATTCCTGATCCCCATATAGTGATACAGCAAAATGAATCTTAAGGTCGCCTCACTGGCTAGGTTTCTTCTATACACTCTAAAGAAAAAACAAAGTTTGCACATAGTTTTAAAGGGAACACGAGGTGAAAGTGATATGGAGGCTGCCATATTTACTTCCTTTAAAATAATACCAGTTGCCTGGAAGTCCTCCTGATCCTGTGTCTCTAATACTTTTAGCCATAGGCCCTGAACAAGCATGTGCAGATCAGGTACTCTGTCAGCTAACTCAGGTTTTACTGGATTAGTCATATGCTTGTTCCAGGGTTTTGACTCAGACACTACTTATGCCAGAAGATTAACAGAACTGCCAGGCAACTGGCATTGTTTACAAGGAAATAAATATGGCAGCCTGCACATCGCTCTCCCCTCAGGTTCCCTTTAATAACTCACCAGCATCAGTTATGGAGATCAGGATATATAGCATGACCATGATCAATGTACATGCATGCATCAGGAAAGTGACTTAGTATTAACAGGCAATTAACATCTTCAGACAGTTTGACGATGATAGTATTATTCTATGGGATTGTGGGATGTCATCTGTGTGCATGGAATTCTCTCCCCAGGCATAGGTGTCTCACATATCTCTGCTACTAATAAAATACCAACACCTTTACTAAGCAATCCATACATGATATAGACAGCTCTTTATGATAAAATTATAAAGTAAGCTGTTGAATGACCCAGAGACTTATCACGTCTTGGGCCACGATCCAACGGTCGATTTCGCCAAACAACTAAAAATTTTATTGGATGAAGGCTTAAGTCAAGGAATCCTGAATCCAGGAGAATATGACTTTTTGAACATAGGGTTCCCACGACGCCCCTTGTTTTACCATCTGCCAAAGGTACATAAGGACCCAAAGAAACCCCCAGGCAGACCTATAGTGTCGGGTGTGGACTCTTTGACAGCAAATCTTTCGAGATATGTCGATACATTTTTACAGAAATATGTGAGAAACACTAGAGCTTACATCGAGGACACTAAACATATACTAAATGCCCTGGGGGGTTTGCAATGGGAAGAGGGGTGGACTCTTTGTACCCTGGATGTGACATCATTATATACTATAATTGATCATAAGAGGGGATTGGAGGCAGTGAGAACCCATCTGGATGCGGATGAAAGTATGAACCCAATACAGAGGGATTTTATATTAAAATCGATCCAGTTTATTCTGGAACACAATTACTTCCAGTTTGGGGGTGACTGGTACCTGCAGGTCGGTGGGACGGCGATGGGGACCAGGTTTGTGCCGGCCTATGCTAATTTATTCATGTCCCATTGGGAAGACAATTATGTCTATGGGGAGCGGGGCCCTGGCGCGCACCTGGTCCTATGGCGCCGTTTCATCGATGATGTGCTGATGGTATGGAAAGGGGATGGTGTATCATTGCACAGGTTCCTTGAGGGTATCAATGTGAATGATTGGAAGATCAGGTTTACATCAGATATCAGCAAAAATTCTATTAACTTCCTGGACTTGGAATTATATATAGAGGGTAATTCCTTGAACACGAGAACATATCATAAACAGGTGGATGTGAACAGCTATATCCTATACACCAGCTGTCATCTTCCACGGTGGTTAAATAATATCCCCAAGGGACAGTTCACGAGACTCCGCCGTAATTGCACAAATATTGAAGATTACGATCAGGAGGCGGAGATGCTCGTGGACTGTTTCTTGGAAAAAGGATACCCAGAAGAACATGTGGGGAAATCAAAGGAGGCTGTTAGACAGAGGGACCGAAGCAGCTTATTAGGCTGCAGGCCCGAAACAAACTGGGATCAGAAGGACTTTAGTGTTGTCCTGCAATACACATCCCAATCTAATAAGATTAGTAATATCATACGCAAACATTGGGATGTGTTGAAACAGGACAAGACCATTGGAGAGAAACTACCTGATACTCCAAAGATGATTTTTTCGAAAGCACCAAATTTGGGATTGTCTCTAGCAACAGCAGCTAATGAAAGAAAAGACAAAGTGAGAAAGGGGAGGGGGGGATTTGTTAGGTGTGGTATGTGCCTAAATTGTAGAAGGACCAACAATCCAGGTAGAATAGTAGAGATTGAAACATCAGACTCAGTGAAATACAAGATCCAGGACCCCATAACATGTACCACTTGTGGGGTCATTTACTGCATACAATGCCCCTGTCAAAAGAGATATGTCGGTAGAACTAAGAGATCCCTCTTAAGAAGAGTAGGAGAACACTTCAATAATATCGAGAATAAAAACGAGGGACACCCCCTCTCTAAACATTACAAAGAAAAACATGAAGGAAGAGTGAGGGGGACTATATTTTTTGGGTTAGAGATCGTGGAACCAAGTGGGAGAGGTGGGAATTACATAGAAAAAATGTCAAGGAATGAATCAAAGTGGATTTTTCAGTTGGATACATTGGCTCCAAGAGGATTAAACAGTGAAATGGAATTATTCGCTTTTTTTAAATGATCAGTGGAAACCAGGATAGTTATAAAAGTGGAACAGAGATTATTATTATTGGTTTTGTTTCGGTAGTCGCCTGTATTGAGTGTGTGAGGTTTGAAGAGTGGAAACTGTGGAAAGGGTTTAAGCGTTAGTGTGTGAGATTTATGATGTTATTTATATACCACCTATATATATGAGATATATATATATATTTTAATGGTTGGTAGACAGGACAGAATTGACTCCTAGTATAATGGTGAAATAGTAGTAATTAAATGCGAGAAACTTGGAAAGAAAACTGTGTTCCCTTAATAAAGGAAATTAGGAGGTATTGTGACCTCTAACCTGATGAATAGGAGGAGCTGCTAGTACACAGGAAAGGTATATAAGGATGGACGAATATGGTGGCCATAGACTCTCAAAATCCTCCTGAGAAAGGCCAACGTTAATTGGCAGAAACGCGTAGAGGTTTCTTTATACAATTTGTGAACAATATCAAGCTGAAATATCCAGGATTACAGGCGCACCGCAGAAGCGCGCAGCGGCCGCCTTTGAATAAAGATCCAGGAGACTTAGTGGTGACGTCACCCATAGAGAACAGTGCACGCTTTAGTGAGCTGGGCGGAAGAGCAGCGAGCGGACTTCAGAGTCTGACAGCCGGAAGTGACGCAGGCTGCATCAAGTTACCAGCACGAGCGGAGCATATCAGCTATTAAGAGGAGAACCCGGGCTGACGGCGGTGAAACCGGGGAGACCACTGGCCATTCTACGTGTGGAAACACACAGGTACCATCCGCATATATCAACTACGAAACTGTAAGTGTACTCTATATACAGCACTGGGAGAAACCTCGGACTGTCATTCAGTATTTGCAGTGATTACTACCCACAGGAAAGAATATTGGAGGACATTACTGCAGTGTATGCTCTATTAAACGGGCACTATTTTGCATGCAATAGTCCATACTCTATTAAGTTTTAAGAAATCATTTTTACCCCGCATAGGGATCTTTTATGGACCTCGTGCACACGTAGTGCTGAGAATTCTTAGAAGGGCCCTTCTGATAGGATTTTTTATGAGATTTAGAATGAATGGATTGTGTGATTGGTTGTGAATCAAATTTAGTGAATAAACCTGAGTATTTGAGGATCTATAGCGCGTGTCAGTAATACTTTATAATTTGACCTACTACTGAGGGTATAGGGACCCCTCATCTGACACGCTGCTCAAACAAGCAATGCCCACCTAGCGCATGGTGAATGTATACACAGCTCTTTATGATAAACTAGCTAGTAACCTGCACTTTATATTTAAAAAGCCCTGTATGCTAGCAAAATGTCCAACAAGATATTGCTACTCTTCAAACCCTTGTATATTTTTTAAAGGACACCTGAAGTGAGAAGAATATCGAGGCTGCCATATTTATTTGTTTTTAAACAATACAGTTTTCCTAGGAGCCCTGCTGGTCAATTTGGCTGCAGTAGTGTCTGAACTACACTAGAAACAAGCATGCAGCTAATCTTGTAAGATCTGATAGTAATGTCAGAAACACCTGATCTGCATATGCTTGTTCAGGGTCTATGGCTAAACGTGTTAGAGGCAGAGGATCAGCAGGACAGCCAGGCAACTGGTATTGCTTAAAGGATACCACAGCCCAAAGGCTGTGGTAAAATCAAAGTTGCAATGTGGAGGGAAAGAAAGATACATACTTACCGCTTCCCTCGTTCCCTGCCGATGGGTCCCGCTCATCTGTTACAGCTCCCGGTACCGACCCGACTCTCCTGACCCTTCACCCGGACATACTGTGCTGCGCATGCGCAGTATGTCACTATACTCTTCGCTTCTGCCGTCGCATCGTGACGGCAGAAGTACGGACACTCCCCCGCCTCCTCCTCTCCCAGCGTGTGCGCTCCAATCTAAAGCTAGCGTGACATGCTAGCTGAAGTTCGCACTGGGACAATCGATGTGGAGAGAGCGGAGGGGGGAATAAGTTAAAAAAAACCACACTGCCGGCTGGAGGGAGCGAGTGAGTGGGCGGGCGAGTGGGCGGGCAGGCAGCGAGTGGGCGGCGAGCAGGCAGCGGCAGTACAGCCCAAGCATTCTGTACATAGATGCAATGACATCTATGGTACAGCAAGAAAATTATCCCCACATTTATCTCTGCATATGTGCATGTATATACATGTATATACACACATGTATATACATGCACATATGCAGAGATAAATGTGGGGATAATTTTCTTGCTGTACCATAGATGTCATTGCATCTATGTACAGAATGCTTGGGCTGTACTGCCGCTGCCTGCTCGCCGCCCACTCGCTGCCTGCCCGCCCACTCGCCCGCCCACTCACTCGCTCCCTCCCTCACTCGCTCCCTCTCTCCAGCCGGCAGTGTGGTTTTTTTTAACTTATTCCCCCTCCGCTCTCTCCACATCGATTGTCCCAGTGCGAACTCCAGCTAGCATGTCACGCTAGCTTTAGATTGGAGCGCACACGCTGGGAGAGGAGGAGGCGGGGGAGTGTCCGTACTTCTGCCATCACGATGCGACGGCAGAAGCGAAGAGTATAGTGACATACTGCGCATGCGCAGCACAGTATGTCCGGGTGAAGGGTCAGGAGAGTCGGGTCGGTACCGGGAGCTGTAACAGATGAGCGGGACCCATCGGCAGGGAACGAGGGAAGCGGTAAGTATGTATCTTTCTTTCCCTCCACATTGCAACTTTGATTTTACCACAGCCTTTGGGCTGTGGTATCCTTTAAAAGGAAATACATTTGTCAGCCTCCATATTCCTCTTGGTTCAGTTGTCCTTTAAAGTGAAGTAGTTTAATTTGTCTCTCATAAAAATGTATTTATGAGAGCTTTTCATTTGTACAAAATTGAAACAGGGCTTCTTGGTTAAGGTTCCCAAATATTGTTTTTGCCAAATGCATATACAAGACAGGTACCCTTTATATCTTGCACATTGAACTTCTGTAATAATTAAAAAGCACTATAAAAAGTAATTTGTGCTAGCTGAAGATTTATATGTTATCTATATCAACATTGTGAAAGCCCGCTGAGATAACCCATAGCAGAGGATTTTAAGCTACTATACATCTGGGATCGCTAATGATTAATTAGTGCGTATCATAATGGGAAGCAAATGTCACCCAAGCTACCTGGGTAGCTGTCATTTCAGAGTGAAAAAAAAATTCACCATGGATTTCATATTATAGGAAACAAAAGTTCGAGGTACACTGCCATCTTGTGGTAGAACAGAAATGTGTCCATTAAGCCTTCTGGTGAAGCTGGAAATCTCAAACAACGCAGGTCTTTTTATTTACACTTTACTTGCATGAATACTGATTGATCGACTTTGTTTAGAAAGCTATTCTTTATGAAAATGTCCAAGCAATCTTTGTGTTTGCAACAATGAATCTTGTAAGAAAATTAGTCTGGTGAAATCAATTTCATAAGTTGACATCTAAAGCTCATAAATAAGGGAAAGAACTGGTGTATTTGGGCAGTGATGCTGCATAATAATAATAATAATAATAATAATAATAATAATAATAATAATACATTTTCATGAATCTGATTTACTAAAGTTCCAGATAGGAGAAGAACTTCATTTTAAAAACATTTTTCTTTTTTTTATAACTTTGTGAACTTTTTTTAAAATGTAATTTTATTTTGCTGTTAACTTCCCAGTAAAGAATTACATTCAATTAAACTGATTTCATTGCACTTACTTTCATTAAAAGCAATGGTCTATTTATTTAAAAAAATGCTTTTGGGATTCAGATTTATGATGGTTGGTGAGCAAGTTGGTGCGCATACATGAATGTACATATGTGCATGTATGCGCACTGACACAACATTCTAAAACTGACTTTTTAAGAAATGAAACTTTTCATGGCTTTGCCCAGATTGATACGAACAGAGACATAATATTAACTTTATGTTTGCTTGACTTAGAATGCAGAACCTCACATATGCATCGTAAGGAATTTATTTAAAAAAATGAGAATTAAAAATATACACAAACATGTTTAAAGTGAAAGAAATACATGTTGATGGTGTGAAATGTGAAAATAATTGTGAAGTATTTCTGTTAAAAAATAATACATTTGCAGAAAATGAAAACATAATTAATGCTCAAACATCTTCCCAACTTATTAGTAACCTCAAGACTGCTGCAGAAGTCTAGGCGTTTTTATTACCTTATATTCCTGTGCCAACGGCATCCAAAGGTGTTTAGTAAAAAGTTTAGGTTCAGTTATAAATTTCTACTTGGCTTGAGATATGCAAATAATTCCAAGTTGATGAAGAATTAGGTCGCATTCACAGTGCCATGTTGCGGAGCTGCGTTATAAAGTGCTATAATGCAGCTTACTGCACTGCAATGGTAATCCTATGGGCCGTTCACAGTGCAACATTATCGTTGCGTTGAAAATGTTGCGTTGTGGTAACTCACTGCTTACAGTGCGTGAACTCTTAACGCAGACACGTTGCGACTTTAACGTCTCATTAAACCGCAACATCCCACTGTGAATATGCCCTTATGCAAATGTGACTGCAAATCTATGCAGTTTGAAAATGGTTCCAAAACAATATTTGATTAGTCCATTCTAATTTCATAATAATTACCGGTAACCTAATTGGGTATCATGATAATTATCATATTTCTCTAGTATCTGAAATGTACATATTTATATAGTGATAAAGCCATATCTGCCGTTTGCTGGGGATCACCCAAGCCATTGCATGGATCATATAAAGATAATTGCTGGTGACAGTTACTGAGTGCATGATGGACAATCTAGGTGGGCAAACTCACAGGCACTTTTTTCTAAAATAAAGTGGATTTTACCCACATTGCAGGGGATTTCTGTTCAGTGTTTAACACAGCTTTAGTAAATCAGGATTTGTATATTAGAAAATATATGAACAGATTACCAGCAGTATGAAACACTATTGAGTTCAAATGCCGAGCAAAGATCAAAGAAATAACATCCAATATAATTAAATCACCCTGAATAGCAAATGAAAAAGAAAACAGGAAAAAGGGCTTCTAAAATGTAAAATAATTTCTTGTTTTCAAAAGACTGTGTATTTAAATTAGACCTGCCATATCCTTTGGCAAAATAAACAAAAGGTGTTCACTACATTGCGTATACACACCAGAGCTATACAACAGCAGCAGCTTTTTATAAAGCAACACTGAACACTTTGAAGAAAACACAGCCTACACCATAGACTTATTGGAGAAGTTACCAGGAACTACCATTCAGCTTTGTTGATTTCTTTAACTGCCTACATTGGTTGCTCAGGGCAACTACAACACTTAAAGAGAAACTCCGACCAAGAATTGAACTTTATCCCAATCAGTAGCTGATACCCCCTTTTACATGAGAAATCTATTCCTTTTTACAAACAGACCATCAGGGGGCGCTGTATGGCTGATATTGTGGTGAAACCCCTCCCACAAAGAAATTCTGAGTACGTACTCTTGGCAGTTTCCTGTCTGTGAACCCTGTTGCATTGTGGGAAATACCTGTTTATAGCTGTTTCCAACTGCCAAAACAGCAAGCAGCAGCTACATCACTTGCCAGCAGTAAAATTTTCACCATGTGATAAATGTCAGAATATAAATCAGTGATTTAAAATATTTTACAATGGGCAAACACTGACTAAATCATTTATACATAATTATTGTAAAAATGAAGCACTTTTTTATTACATTATTTTCACTGGAATTCCTCTTTAAGCTCCAATATTCTTTGAATTTGTAAATATGCTCCCAATCTTTCCACTAGGTGCTGAACTGATGATGTAACTAAACGGCGCCATAGCAGTCAGCATAAGTTTCTTCACAGCAGATTGTGCTGCTGGGTTTGGTTTCTGTAATGATCCGCTCAGCTGCCTGCGCAGGCAGGCAGCTTTGTGACCACTGTTCAGGTCTGCATTCTGCAGGTCTCTGGAAGAGAGACCTTTTGTCAGTTTTGCAGCTTGCTGCTGCTGAGGAATTTGCATACGTTTGTCATGCAAATTGCCTAGCCACATCCTTTGTAGGCTTGCTCTATATATACCATGTGATTCCACAGTACGTCGCTGGTCATAAGGGTTTGTCCTGTGAAACACTCCTGGAGTGTCAGCCTTGCTTGTTGTTTGAAGATTAGCTTAGAGTAATTCCTGGGACTGCACTAGGCATCCTTGCTAGAGCAGTCAGGATTGTATTATTTGTATTGCCTGTTCTGTCTGTCTGTGGGGTACTAACCAGAGCAGCGGTTGTTGCTGGCGGCCCCTTTCTGTTCATCTGTCTGTTGTACTTGGATCGCACTTGCTCTGGCGGAAAGAGCAGTGGATTCAGCTCGCTCTGTTGCTATACTTGGATCGCACTTGCTCTGGCGGAAAGAGCAGTGGATCGTATCTCTCACTTATTCCGGTTTTCGTGTATCTGTCTTGTCTGATACGAACGCTTGCTGGAGGCTCGGTGAGGTAACCGTTAAGCAAGCGCTCGCGTCCTCTGTTTCATGTTTGTCTGTCGGTGGTTAGTTAGGCGTGCTTGTCTCTGTTGTGCTTAACACGTGGAGACCGCGCAGAAAATGCGTTCGCTGTTGCGAATGAGTGCGGTGTTCGTGTTTAGTTAGCGTTTGTTATTTTCCTTATCTTCTCATTGTATGATTTGCTGTGCCTTTGCTACTCTCGTGCTCTGCCTTGCTGTAGCCTTGTGTCACCTCTTGCAATCACCTCTCTCGCGATTGCGTTCCTACTTCATATCTGCTGTTGTGTGTGCACCGTCGCGGGTTGGCGACTAGATTGGGGCACATACATACATTCTATCCCTGTGCTCATTCTCTTTCGCAGTCGCTTCTCTTGCGATTGCGTTCTCACTTGGTTTCCTCTGTTGTGTGTCCGCCGTCGCAGGTTGGCGGCTAGATTGGTGGACATACATACATTCCTCATCTGTGCTTATTCGGTCTTGTGTTGCTGTTAGCAACCACCATCTCTGGCGATTGCCTTCTCACCTTATCTTCCTGGTTGTGTGTTCATCGTCGCAGGGTGGCGACTAGATTGGTGGACACACATACCCTCTGTCGCTTTGATCTCTCTCTTTCAGGGCTATCTTGCCCTGCGTTTCTTCCCTTCGTGCAATTCCTGTCTGGCGTCTGTGGCAGGGCAGAAGAGCTGTTCCTCTGCACTCCACAGCTCCACCTGCCGACAGGAATTTCCCTCTACAGGTGCATTGCACCTTTTGCTGGGTTCCCTCAAATTATACGCTTGTGGAGGATTTCCGCAGTGTCAGCGCACGTCTTGTGCGCTGATCACGGAGAGAATTCCACAATCATTACAGTTTCCATTTAAGAGGCTGGTTGATGAAATGTGTAAATACACAAGGTGCCACTCATAAGGTGCCACTTTCACTGGTATTGGCCAAGTCCAGTTAAAATGAGTGTTCACTTTAAGGTTTCTAACATGTTCTAATCACAGGTGCCATGACTACAAGATGCCACTTTATGTAGCTTGTGAAGTGCCCCAAGGTGCTTTACTCTTGACTTGACTCAACAGGAAATTCCTGCTGAGGCTTCCATTTACTCTGGATCAATGGACCAATGGGAGCCAAGAAAGAGCTCTGACAAACAGTCATCTGAAGAACTTTAATTAAGATTTGGGAAAGTCTTGGATGATTGAAATGCTGGCAACAGCTCATAAGATACTGTATTTGGAAATGTCCTTCTTGCATTGATACAATAGTTTTTGAAGGTGTTTGTGCTTTTCCTTTTTTAGCCCTTTGTGAGAATAGCTGTGAGGTACTAATGTACCTGAATGCTCACATCATCTGAAAGGTGGATATCTGGGGTCCCCATTAAAGAGTAACTGTCAGGCTGCAAAAGCTAATTTAAACCTCTATTCTCCTGTGTTAAACCGTTTAGAAGGAAGCCAAAAAGGCAATACTGAAGTTAAAAATCTCTCTTACTTTTGATGTGTGCTGAACAGCAAGGATGTTAGACCCAAGCTCTTAAAAGGACGACAGGCCGCATACCATACTGCAAAGAATTCTAGGGCTGCTTGGGTCCTCCCCTCGGCTGCTAGTGAGAAGTTACAGTCTCATGTTACAACAGCCAGCACTGAAATATCTCCGGGCAGAGTATACTGCATGAGTCCGCTATTGTTCCTAGCCACATGGCTAATTAATATTCACTGCACAGTAGTGTTGTATTTTTTCTGAGTGGAATCATCAGGAAGCAGGCAGGACATGATGACACATTTGGCTTCATAGGAGACAGACAAACATGGAACCTGCCATGAGCTGTCAGGAGCATCATTCTCTGCAAATACTATATAAAAATTCTGTGAAATACAAACGTGGACAGTGAAATGCATATGTAATGTAAGTAGAGCCAATATTTAGCTACTGATATATGTGTTTTTTTTCTCTGAGACCTTATACCTAACAGCTCCTCTTTAACAAATAATGTTCCCAAATTTCACCAAAAGACACCACTCAGTGTTTACCCCCCATGTGTGAGTGGTAATTACGCTCATTTATTTTTTGTAGGCACATCCAAGTGAGATTAAGGGAAACAGGAAAAAAGTGGGTGCCTGTGGTAAATGGAAAATATGGATGCTGCCATTGGCACTAATGTTAATTAGAGGCAGCTGGGCACTGAAGCAAACATTTAGGCACCCAGTAAAAGTTATCGTTAACATAAGTTTGTGCCTTTTGAAACTGTTACGGTTAGGCATCAGGTTGTGGGGTTTAAGGTTAGGCATCGGGAAGGGTGGGGGGGGGTGGTAGGGTTAGACAATGGATAGGAGGGTTGTGTGTGAGAGCAGGGTTAAGTTTAGCTGTTGTAAAGTATTGATCATGAATACTCTTCTTTTCATCTGGCCAAGTAACACAGATGTTTAACCTTTTTTTTCTTTTCTTTTTTTTTCTAACTATGTAGAGGTTCCATTACACATTAAAAAATGCTATTTCCAAATGAAACAAAAACTTTTGAGATTTATGTGACTTGTTGAAACTATAGTTCCTCTTTTACAAGAATTCCCAGTCAACCACTAATATGAACACTTTAAGTGACTACAGTGGAAATATATGGCTAGTGTGAAGATGGGAGGGGGTGGGCCAACCAGTGGCATAACTACCACAGGGCTGCAGGTGCTCACAGCACCAGGTGTAGCCATGGCTAGGGGTGCTGGTGTGGTGCTCAGCCACTGTGTTTTTCCACCTGGGACCTTTTTTTCATAGTTCAGGCAACATTCTGGAAAATAGCAGCAGGCAATGCATGGAACTGTACTGCTTCCTGCACTAGATATAGCACCCCTTCCCCTTCCTTTCCCTTGGGCAATGTGTTTCCTTGCTCTCTACACACAGCCTGCAGCGAGTGAAGGTGCAGAGAAGCAGGGTGAGTAGAGAGAATGATTGCTATGCTGCAGCTGGGACATTAGCAGGGAGAGGTGGCAGGATATATTTAATGCTTCACAAATTACCTGTCATTACTAGCTATATGCACTAGCTTCTGTAATACCAGAGTGCCCTGGACTATTGATTATGTACCCTGAACAGAGTAATGAACCAATAATGCAGGACAGTCTGCTGTTGCAGAAGCCAGTGATACAGGTGCTGACAGCCAATTTCTGTAGTGAGCAGAGAAGCAAGCTCCAGGTAATTTAGGTTAACTTGATTGCAGGTAATCTTACCTCTTTTTCCAACTCCCCCTCCCACCCTGTTGTCTTCCCTCATGACCCTTTCCTCTTTTCAGATTTCAGTCGCCCCTTTGAACAGCAAGTCCCTGTTAAACAGCACTGGTGATGTCTGTAGTTCTGATGAGAGTCCTTCCTGCCATTTCTCCTCTCCCACCAGGCTCTCTGTCTTGTGCCTCTACCTCTTTACCCCCCCTCCCCCCCACACTCCTATCCATTCCCCTTTTCTGTATGTCCTCCTTTTCTGACTGTTCTCAGAGGAGCTCACAATTAAATCATGCCATAGTCATAGTCTAATGTCCTACCATATTATTATTGCATATTTATATAGCACTAACATCTTCTGCAGCACTGTATCGAGTACAAGCATAATGGTTACCTCCATCCACATCCTGATGACTTCCCCCCAAAATCCCCCATTTTCAGCAACATGCTCAGCGCCCTAACACGTCAACCCTCCCAACAAATTTTGTATTTGTGTTGTTTTTTTGAGGAGGGGGGGGGGGGGGGTTGTCTATAATTAATTAGCACCGGGTTTCAGATTTCCTAGGTACGCTACTGGGGGCAACAAAGTATTGAGCAGATAAAAGGGATTTTTTTTTTCAAAATAAAATTACATAAGGGCTGCAGGATACCCTTTGGCTGGAAGGATTCAAGCAGTCTTTCAGAGTGGGGTCACCTATTCTTTTAAGTAAATATACAGTGCATACAGTGGGGCATATGTTTTTCTTTTTTTAAGATAGGCACTAGGCAGCTTGAGCAGGTCGGACTTGTTAAAAAAAAAAATCCTGGAATTGGGCCTAAAACTATACCTAGCACTATTTATTCAAAAAATAATAACATTGAGTCAGACAGCAACTAATGATTCTCATCCCGTTTACAGAATAAGTCTGCAAATCATACAAGAAATATAGGAGAAGAGAGGAGTAGGGAATCAACCTAAAGTGGACCTGAACTTTTGCACAGGACAGAAGGAAAGCATAGAGAAATGCGCCCTGTATGTATTTTGAGAGTTTTGCCTGTCTAATTCCCCCTCATCTGTGACTAATCGCAAATTGTAATTTGATCTCACAGCTGTGCCTGCTGGCTGCTGCAGCAGAGCAGCTAATTGATAAACACAGGATGTTAACCCTACGTCTGCTTCCATGAAAGCAGGAAGTAGACACACTGCATATTTTTTGCAGGGTTTGTCTCAGCTGTAACAAAGAAATGTTTTTCTTTAAAGCGGAATATAACCCTGCATTTCAACTTTGCTCTAAAACATTATTTACAGCATATTATATGCAAAAAGCATTTTTTTTACTAGACCAGCATTGGAAGGGTTAAACACAGAGGTTTAAAGTTCCTTGGAGAGATATGCAGAAGTTCAGATTGTTACATTCTATTTAGTTATATGTATCTATTGAGAAATGTTACACACTCTTTGGCTGTCCTCCAGCTCCTTCTCAGTCAGAGAGATGAGTCACATTCAACACTTAGATACATTTATGTAAACAAAATGTATCTATGTCAGCTTTGGATGTCTGCAGAAATCTCCAGGAACTTTAAAGCACTGTGTAACCCTTCCAATGCTGGTCTAGTAAAAAAAAATAAATGCTGGTTGCATATAATATACTGTAAATAATGTTTTAGAGCAAAGTTGAAATGCAGGGTTATATTCCGCTTTAAAAGTTAGTTTGTTGTTGCTCATCTTTTAATGACAACCTAAAGGAGACACAGAACTCCTTATATTGGATTCTACAGTAGAATATATGCAGTCAGGAAAATCTAGATATTGAATGTAAGAGGTGGCATATCCTGCCTTTCAATTGTAGATCATGTAAAATATGTATCTGTGTATCTTCTAACATTCTATTATTTCATAATAATAATATACATAATTATTTTTATTTAATAAAATGGATTGTGTTTTAGGAATATGGATGGATGAACACAATGATGGAGGGATAAAACAAAGGGCAGAAGGCTTATGCTACAACTCATTAGATACTTATAGCTACTCACACTAATAATAACAACAATGTAAAGTCTACAAGTGTCAAGTGAAAAGTAAAGGCATAAAAGAAGTGGACAGACACTTTACAAGCTCATTTCCTACAAATGGTCACTTGACATTTGTTGGCCGGATGGTTATGTATTATGCTGCTGCACACTTAGCTGTGTGGGGATGACCACCTCTAGTGTTGAGAGCATGCTTTATGTCTTATGCATAATAAATCATTGGCTCCGGCACCAGCACTGCCTACCAGGGTTCCAATTAGCTTTCATTGTGATAGCCATGTCTGTGGTGTGGACATCTGTCCTCTCCAGCTAGGACTTCCCTTCACTCAAACAATTAAAAGGGCATCAGAGAAAAATTAATTTGGTCGCTGCTAATTTAAACCCACAGTTGAAAAAGTGAGATATCTGATATAAATCACTTCATGCTATATTGTCCCTGAGACCTGCAGTCTCTACTGCCTATAGAGATATAATAAAGTATATGAGCAATGTGGACTTAAAATAGAAAGGTATATGGACATTGTACTGTATGGTAGAGTGCAATATCTCGGCACCTCTATAATGATCATAAGGAACCAAAGCTAGAATAGAGAGAAGCCAGACTTGTGTTTTTTAAACAATACATAATCTGTACTAGAAGATCCTGCACTGTTCTTTTTGTTGTTATTAGTGATTGTAGATTTATTACGTGCAGCTGTCTGTCTTTCATAGAACCAGATCCGGACCATCCACAAGGCAGACCTAGGCAGTTGCCTAGAGCCTGGAGAGAATTTAGGGGGCTGGTAGTTGCTAGCCTCCCTCCTCCAAATCTTACTAAAAAAGACAGGTGATCATCAATGGTGAAATTGCTATCTTGCTTAGGGCCCCATTTCATCCTTTTCTGCACAGTACTTTGTAGAGCACATAGTAGTCATGTTACTAAGTGTACCTCAGAGGAGTTCAACATTTAATTCCTACCATAGTCATAGCTCATTCCCCCAAAATCCGAGTCTAAAGCCTATGCTTTAGCAGGTGGGGCTAATATGTTTTGGGATGTGAAAGGAAATATGAGTGTCCTGGTGATGAACCCCATGCAAAGAGAGAAGAAGCAAACCACTCTGCGCAGATAGTGTCCTGACCCAGATAGCCATGTACATGAAAAAAGGTGTGTGAAAAAAAGGGTGCCAGATTTGCATCTCGCTAAAATTAGTGATATTCTACTACAAAATTTCCACAGTAGAATTGGGTAGCTTGTGTGCTCTTTCAACACCACCTTCAAATAGTATTTGGTATCTTTTGGGCCCAGTATTCCAACCTCCCAGCATTAGCAGTATCAGCATAAGATAATTTCTGGGCCCTCTCATGATTGACCAGCTAATAGTATTGAGTAGCCATTGTGCACCCTTCTCCCGACTATAGTAGTATTAAGTAACCATACAAAGTATACAGCAATGGAGCAGGGCAGTAACTCCCCTTTTTCCATCAATGCAGCCTCTTCTCTCCTTTGATTGAGACCTCATCCTATTCCTGCCACCCTGCCAGTGTGTGACAAACGTACATTACATGTGCGGTGGGTCACATGACATTGCTTTAGTCTTAAAAAACATGGAGATGTTGATAACAGGAGGAATGAGCACATCTAAAGGTGAGGTAATCTCCAGCATGGTCCGCTACTGCATACTCTGCTTTGGCCATGGTCCTCCTTCACAAATCCCAGGTGAACTTGCAGGCCAGTTGCTACCAGCCCAGGCCTCCCCTGCTGGGGACCCATGTAGCTACAGGCCATATGGCACTTCTTATTTGCTGACTGGCAGTCTGCAGACTATATAAGTGGCAGAGTGCTGTCTGGGAGTGAGCAATCCTTTAGTAAGGTGAAGGAGTGTTGGGGATGAGTTCCTGGTGGTGGCAGATCCAGGGCTCACCTGCACTCCCCTATTGTGTTACATGCTGTTTTGGGGGTCCCGAGCAGTGGCAGTGCTCGGGGCCCCCACCTGTCGTGCACTAGTGTTTGCATATTTTAACCAGTTCAGCCTATCTGAACAAACTTACTCGTCCAGATAGGCTCTGCTGCTGCTGCATGGTGCTCGCGATCGGGCACGCTCCCGCCGCCCGCCACTAGCCCCCCGATTAGTGAATGGGAATATAATTCCCATTCACCGATCTAAGTCCCCCAGAGAAATACCGACGCTTTCTATTCAGAGAGCGCAGTATTTCTGCCCGGAAAAAAGTTTCCCAGTCTCTTTGTAGTTCCTGGATGAGAGATTGTTCGCATCTAGGACTGTAACCATCTTGTGGCCACATAGTAAACTGCACCCACATACATTTTTTATTAAACAATTATATTATTTTACATGTAAAATTAGCTGTTTCCCTCCCACACCAAAAATTACCCAAATACATATTTATTAAAAATAAATGAATAAAAAAAAATAAAATAAAAAAACAAAAACAACATAAATAGTTACCCAAGGGTCTGAACTTTTTAAATATGCATGTCAAGGGAGTATGTTATTATATTATTTTAAATTATAAGCTTATAAATAGTGATGGACGCAAATTGAAAAAATTCACCTTTATTTCTAAATAAAATATCAGCGCCATAAATTGTGATAGGGACATCATTTAAATGGTGAAATAACCGGGACAGATGGGCAAATAAAATACATGAGTTTTAATTATGGTAGTGTATATTAATTTCAAACTATAATGGCCAAAAACTTAGAAATAATGATTTTTTTTCATTAATTTCTTAATCTTCCTGTTAAAATGGATTCAGAAAAAAATAATTCTTAGCAAAACCCAAAGAAAGCCTAATTAGTGGTGGAAAAAAAACAAGATATAGATCAATTAATTGTGATAAGTAGCAATAAAGTTATTGGCAAATGAATGGGAGGTGAACGTTGCTCGGATGCATGCGGTTTTCGACACTGTGGTGCTGAACCGGTTAAACTTCATTTGCAGCTCCTTATGCACTTTAGTTAGGAGGGGGGCAGATAAGAGGGAGTTTCCTGCACGCTGGTGCCCCTTGCTGGTCATATAACCCTTGTCTATATGCGACTGAACCCTCTCCAACAATTGGATGAATTGCTCAGCCTCTGCTCAATTAAGTACTGCAGACTAGAGGTGCGTACACACATGCGACTATAGTCGTTTGTAACGATCGTTTCCCGATCTTTACCAACGACGATCGTTACAAAAAACGAACCACCGACTATTAAGGCAAACGACGAACGAGCCAAATCGCTACAAAAGAAAGTTCTGTCTCGGCGGATTTTAACCAACGACGATCGTTTGCAAAAGTAGTACATCGTTGGAAACGGTCGTTCGTACTAGGCTTGACATGCGCATTTCACTATTTCTCCCTGAAACTTCTTATTTTTATGCGCAGGCACAATAGTTGCTTTACGTGATGTAACGTTTGTTCTAACGATCAGATCGTTACACACATTTAAAAACTAACTTTACTCAGGTCGTTCTTTCATCAATTAAAAGCTCGTTCGTCATTCTCAACGAACGATCGTTGTCGCATGTGTGTACGTAGCATAGGTGTAATGTATTTGCACTTCTTATTGGCTAACTGGCAGTCTGCCCCCTATATAAGTGGCAGTGTGCTATCTGGTAGTGAGCAATAATTTTGTGTTTGGCAAGTATATAGGTGTCCCACAATATCACCTAATAATCTGCCATGACAGATCTCTAAGAGACAAGTGATGATTAAGCTCATTGTGTGGAGTTAGGGTTCACACCTAAAATTGTGTAAAACTGACTATTTTTAAACATGTTTGTTTTTTGTTTGTTTTTGCGTAAACATTTGCATTTATATGTACATTTTTGCACTGAATTTTTTTTGCAGCTAATGAAAGTTAATGCAAATTTGCATGCAAAATGTAAATTTATGCTGCAAGATATAAGTTCTTTCTCATGCATGTGAAAATGTAAACGCAAAAACAAAAACTGTAAGCAGAATTATTAATAGACAAATAACATTTATATTGACAAGACAAATAACATTTATATTGCGCTTTTCTCCTTGCGGACTCAAAGCGCCAGAGCAGAGCAGCAGCCACTAGGGCGCGCTCTATAGGCAGTAGCAGTGTAAGGGAGACTTGCCAAAGGTCTCCTACTGAATTAGTGCTGGCTTACTGAACAGGCAGAGCCGAGATTCGAACCCTGGTCTCCTGTGTCAGAGGCAGAGCCCTTAACCATTACACTATCAGCCAACTGCTCTATAACAATAGTCATTGTCTTTCAGTGGATTCAATAGATATGTGGCAAATGCATTTTCACACATTCGCAAAATGTATGCAAACTTTAATGTGTGAACCCAGCCTAAACCTAACTGGCCCCCAGATTCCACTCAGCATTATTCTTCCCCTCTCCATTCACAGTACACACTGCTTTTCAATAGCTGAGCAGCGCTCATGTTCTGCAATGTTGCCATAGCAATCATCGAGTACCAATCATCCAATGGGCTCGATTCACAAAGCGGTGCTAACCCAGTTAGAGACTTTAGGCGTGATAACCATTTTTATCATGCCTAAACTCAGTTTAGGCATGATAAGTTTAGGCATGCTAAGTTTAGGCATGCTAAGTTTAGATAAGTTTAGATCGCATGCAAAGTCCCGCACGCAAAGCAGCGCCATTAAACTCTATGCAAAGTGCACCAGACTTTGCTAGCGCAAAACTTTTGATCAGCTGTGCACTGCGGTGCTAACCCAGTTGGTGCTTAAACTTATCACGCCTAAAAACTTATCACATTCTCCAGGTCAGAATAACATTCTCCAGGTAAGAAGAGGCGCCATTGAGAGAGGATTAAGATGAGAGCGTACGGACTTATGGAGCAGTGCGCTAGCCGAGATGAGTTGCTATGCTGACAAATCTTTGCAGGTGCGCCAGGGAGCACAAGTCGAGGTTGGGCCTGGGGAGGGCCCACCAGCCCTCGACAGCTGGCTTGAGGGACCTGGTGGGTGAATTTGCTGATAATGGGGTGTTTGGGGTATTTTTGCAATGGGGCCTCATTATCGCTAGAACAGCTTAATTCTGTTACAAAAGCAATGGAAGTATTACATATACAAAGTAAATGTTACAGTATATAAAGAATCTGAAAACAGAACAAAACACAGAGCAACAAAAGTTGTTTAAGTAATACCCTTAACTAATTCAGCTGCATGGACGTAAATCTTATGTCCTTGGCTGGTGCTGCTGCAGCTGCAGGGACGTGAGATTTATGTCCATGCAGTTTGCGATGCTGTGCACATGATCGTGCGGGCAGAAGCCCGTGATCACAATGGTCCCGGCGACAGGGGGGATTGGTGGCAGGGGACAGAAGTACCCTGAGCCAATCCCGGCTTGTCCGGCGAGAATGATTACTATTTTTGTTCAAAAACAGTGATCATTCTCAAATGGTGCTCCATCCCGCTTGCTCATTCCCACCACTCTCGCCACCAATTGTTAGATTAATGAATGGGGACTTTGTTTCCATTCATTAATTTCCCCTCTAGGCCCCCGTAATCGCTGGTATCAATGAGATGCGTGCGTCACTTCTGAAGTAACACAGACACACTTTACTTCCTATTTAGCTTACTTATTGTACGCTAATAGGAAATAATGTGCAAGGACATCTTGTGGCCAACTACAAAAATTACACCTACATACATACATTAGGGATAAAAATGTTTTACTATGTATGTCAAAAGGGTATATTATTATTAACCACTTGCCGACCGCACACTCATAACGTGCGTCGGCAAAGTGGCAGCTGCAGGACCAGCGACGCAGTACTGCGTCGCCAGCTGCAGCCTAATTAATCAGGAAGCAGCCACTCGTACGAGCGGCTGCTTCCTGTCAAATCACGGCGGGGGGCTCCGTGAATAGCCTGCGGGCCGCCGATGGCGGCTCGCAGGCTAGATGTAAACACAAGCGGAAATAATCCGCTTTGTTTACATTTGTACGGCGCTGCTGCGCAGCAGCGCCGTAAGGCAGATCGGCGATCCCCGGCCAATCAGCGGCCGGGGATCGCCGCCATGTGACAGGGGACGTCCTGTCACTGGCTGCACAGGACGGATAGCGTCCTGTGCAGCCCGGATCTCAGAGGGGGGAGCAGGTAGGAGAGGGAGGGGGGAATTTCGCCGCGGAGGGGGGCTTTGAGGTGCCCCCCCCCCCGCCACCCACAGCAGGCAGGAGAGATCAGACCCCCCCAGCACATCATCCCCATAGGGGGGAAAAAATGGGGGGCAATCTGATCTCCCTGCCTGCACCCTGATCTGTGCTGGGGGCTGCAGAGCCCACCCAGCACAGATCAATCAAACCAGCGCTGGTCCTTAAGGGGGGGTAAAGGGTGGGTCCTCAAGTGGTTAAATTATGCGCTTGCAATTAGTGATGGATGTAAAACTGAAAAAATGCACCTTAATTCACAAATAAAATATTGTCACCATACATTGTACTACTAGGGATATAAATTAAATGTTGCAATAACCGGGACAAATGGGCAAATAAAATGTGTGACTTTTAACCACAGTTTTACATTTTATTTTAAAACTATAATGGCCTAAAAGTGAGAAATAATGACTTTTTCAATTTTTTTTCTTATTATTCTGATTAAAATGCATTTAAAATAAAATAATACTTACCATAATGTACCACCAAAAGAAAGCCTAATTGGTGGCGAAAAAAACAAGGTATAGATCATGTTGTTGTGATAAGTAGCGATAAAGGTATTAGGAAATGAAAAGGAGAAGCGCTGAAATGTGAAAATACCTCTCTTCCATAAGGTGAAAACAACCAGTGGGCTGAAGTGGTTAATGACTAACTGTATAAAATGCATTTGCAAGCTTTCAAAACTTTAAGTTTCTTCTTCAGGTATGTTTCAGAACTGGATCAGAACCATATGGTTATGATCCAGTTCTGAAACATGCCTGAAGAAGATACTTAACCACTTGACCACTGAGGGTTTTTTACAGCTATTGGACCAGAGCAATTTTCACCTGTCAGGGCTCCTCCCATTATTTTGCCAATAACTTAATCACTACTAATCACAACGAAATTATCTGTGTCTTGTTTTTTTTCACCACCAATTAGGTTTCGGGGGTACATTATGCTAAGAATTATTTTATTCTAAACATATTTTAATTGGAATAATAAGAAAAATGTAAAAAATTCATTATTTCTCAGTTTTCAGCCATTATGGTGTTAAAATAAATCGATCTACTGTGGATAAAACCCACACATTTTATTTGCCAACTTGTCCTGGTTATTGCAACGTTTAGAATCTTTCAGCAGTACAATGTATGAGACCAATATTTTATTTGGAAATAAAGGTGCATTTTTTTCATTTTTGCGTCCATCACTAATTACAAGCCTGTAAATTAAAAAATAACAGTAATATACCCTCTTGACATATCTATTAAAAAAGTTCAGTCCATGTTATGGCGAGAACCCGTTGACCTTCCCACTGAGGAGAGGATCCCCCAAGAGTGTCGAATCTAAGTGCCCACGGGTGTTCACCAGAGCGCCCCGCAAGGGACGATGGACTTTCAGCGGCCTATTGTTCACCCGGTTACACTCAGTCAAGGACCCCAACAGTGAGTTAGAGAACAGGCCACACCAAGTGGTGGAAGGCTGGAGTCCCAGATGATGCTGTGGTAGGGGACACCTCGATGTGGAGGTTAGGTAGATGCAGGAGACCACAGATATTAGACTGGAAGTTGGAGTGGAGGCTGAGGACAACTGAGAGTAATCCGGATCCAGGCTAGAGTTGAGGCAGGCGGCAGGCAAGAGTAATCCGTATCCAGGCTAGGGTCGAGGCAGGCGGCAGGCAAGAGTAATCCGTATCCAGGCTAGGGTCGAGGCAGGCGGCAGGCAAGAGTAATCTGCATCCAGGCTAGGGTCGAGGCAGGCGGCAGGCAAGAGTAATCTGTATCCAGGTTAGGGTCGAGGCAGGCGGCAGGCAAGAGTAATCCGTATCCAGGCTAGGGTCGAGGCAGGCGGCAGGCAAGAGTAATCCGTATCCAGGCTAGGGTCGAGGCAGGCGGCAGGCAAGAGTAATCCGTATCCAGGCGAGGGTCGAGGCAGGCGGCAGGCAAGAATAATCGGGGTCACAAGTAGGGGTCAGATCAGCAGAGAGAATCGTAGTCAGGCAGGCCGGGTCACAACAGGAGTCTTAGCAAGATAACCAGATAAGGACGCAGCAGGGAACACAGGAACCAAACTAGCTGTCAGAACGAACAGCACCTGACTGCTGGAGGGACTGGCCTTTTATACAGGCAGGACGGCTGATTGGCTCGTACGTATGTACGCCACGCATGCGCCCATACGGACGCAATACTCCGCGCATGCGTACGCAGAGTCGCGTCCGCCGTGACGCAAGCGCGCACACGCCCCCCACCACAGGTTTCAAGCTGCGGCGAGTGACGCGCGCGCGTACTACATGAGATGGAGGCCAACACTGAGCTGCGGGAGCGTGAGTATGACAGTCCATAACGTAACTATTTATGTATTTTTTTCATGTAAATTGTATTTTCTCTTTACAAAAAAAAATTGTGGTACTTTGGGAGAGTGTGGGAGGGAAATAGTCAATGTTAAATGTCAATGTTAGTAATTTAAATAAATAAAATGCCTAAGGATGTAATTTTACTATTTGGCCACAAGATGTTCTCAATCATTATTTCCGATTTGCGTACGTAAGTACGTGAATCGCAAGTAATGCGTGTCACTGTGACTGCAGGAAGATACAATGAAGTAAGCATCTAATAGATGCCAACATTCACTGAATCGGGGACTTAGATTAATGAATGGGAACGGTGTTCCCATTCATTCCTCTCTCCGCTAACAGGCGGTGATGGGAGCACGCACGGGAGCAGTCGGCTGCTGCCCGCCGTTCGAGACGCATATTTCACGGCACTGGGACTTCACAAGAAGTTTTCCCGGGCAGTGATTATACTGCACCTGGTGCAGTAAGTAATTAAAGTTTTGAAAGCTTGGAAAGAACTCTTGTACAGTTAGTCATTAAAGGTATCACCTAAACAACTTTTGTTGTTCTGTCTTTGGATTCTCTTCATGACGAATACCGACTGACAACACGCAACTGACCTATATAAAGCAAAAATCCAGTAAAGCAAGTCCAGTAAACTTAAAGGACAACTACAGCGAAAAAAGGAAGCAATGAAAATCTGGCAGGGTTTGGACTATTCCATCCCACCATGGGGGATTCTCAGGGTTTTATTTGTTTTCAATAGAGTTCCCTGAACGGTGTAACAATGTGTCAGCGAGAGCATAATCAGTATCTGATTATGTGGTGATGTGCAGTATCACCACCCAATGCAGATATATCCCTGAACCAAAGTAATCAGTATCTTACTGATAGTAGCTCAGCGGAAGGCTCACTAGCACAAAATCAGTACTTTAATAAGAAATGTGATCACAGGTGTTTAGTGCACAGTATACAGGAGTACTCCCATGTGATAGCCCCCTGGCTGTAGGGACTATCACTAATAGAGTGGTCGTACAGGCAAAGTCGGTAACGGATCGGTCGGCAGCAGTACAGAATCGTCAGGCTAATCGTAGTCAAAAGGTAAGCTGAGGTCAGCAACGGGTCGGGCAGATAGGGTACAGAGTTGAAAGGCACAAATCAGAGTCAAAAGTACAGGCAGAAAATCGGCAACAGATCAGATAGCTAAGTACAGAATCAGGAGGCAGAAATCAGAATCAGAATTTCGAGCAGAGGGTCATACACAATAAATCAACAATAGTAACGAGTTATAATTATAGCTATCAAACAAATCCTATCTTGTGTAAAATCCCCGGTTTCCTCCCGGATCAAAGCACACCGGAACTATCTAAGGTCTGAGTACTAACACGAAGTATTCGCAACAGCAGACACTGAGCAAATGACATCCCCATGCTTAAATACAGAAAGCATGTTCAACCAGCCCGCCCAGGGAGCTGGAACCCAGGTCAGTGTGTGATTGGCAGGCTGGTGTCAGCTGACCGCAAGATCAGCTGACCCGTCTCCTCAGATTATAAAGGTCCTGCCGCCCCGCCCGCGAACGTGCCGACCTAACCTGATGTGCAGAGGAGAGTCCTGTCCTGCCAGAGGCTATGCAAGATGCCTGAGAGGATGCGGCCACCGCCGGGGTGATGTCAGACGATGAAGCGGAGGCCGCAGCACTCGCCGCTGGTGAGGTAATACTGCTATACCTGACAAATGGCAGTTGCCAAGTCTAACTGCCAAAACAGTATGCAAGTGAGAAGGGAGGATGACTTATTGATTTGGCGATTAGACTTGGCATCTGCTGTTCAGGAAACAAAGAAAACCCTGAGAAACCCCTATGAATAGATGGACTAGTCCAAAACCTGCTGGTTTTGTCAGATTTTAACTGCTTCCTTTTTTCACTATAGTGGTCCTTTAACATGCGCTGCCTGCGCATGTTATGTCTGCAAGGGTTTAGTGAATATACCCCTTTGTGAGGTGAACTGAAAATGATTTGGTGCATTCTACAAGACTCTGCAGATTTTTACTAATTTATTATTGGCGCTGTGTAAATAATTATCAGAAAAATATATATTCATGCATCTAAATGAATGCAGTTTGAAGTCTGTCTATTTTTGGTACCGTGGATGAACCATTGTACTGTATCTGATAGGGAGTGCATTACATCTGAAAAAAAGAAAGTTTAAACAAATGCCATCTTATATCTGTTTAACAATGGCATTTTCCCACTATTTCATTATTCAGCAGAATATACAAACACAGCCCATTTAAGCGCAGGCACACTTTGGAAAAAAAGCATTGTGTGGCCGCTCTTTATAAGTTTGCTGTCATAAAATGGACTATTATTATCGTACAATGCGTTATAAACATGTAAACAGTTCATATTGTGTGCATGGCAATTTTAAATGTCAGACTTTTCAAAGCACAAATGGGATCTGCTGGGCATATTATAGATGACAAAAATAGACTTGGTAATGGGCGACACTGGGACAGCGTCTGATGCAAATGTCCGACTTTCATCTCCACGAGTGAAAGAGTTAAATGGTGAAAGGCAGGTGGGTGCTGTAAGTACTTTAGAAAACAGATGAATAGAAGGGAAGAGGAAAGCTACAGGGAATCCATTGAGGGAGCAGATGCATTAATGTCCGTCCTCGACGCGCAGTTCAAAGTGGGGTGAGGTTGTTTGGGTAATTGGCTATGAAATAACTAACCTTTGGTTGAAAATGTGTACTCCTACTTTAATTGCTCCTGATCGGGGCAGCCTGCAGACACCTGGTGGCTATGTGACCCTACCTAGAGCTGCCACCACTGAAGCGTGAAGGGGACATTGTCACCGCAGAAATGTAGAGGCAGGATGTCCTGCAGGAGGCTGGATGGCAACTTTCTCAGATGCAATATAATGGCATCATTATAAAAAGCAATTACTTCAAATCCATACTGCAAAATGCTATGCGTTATTAGTTTATTTCTGTCACACAGTCAGACGTTCATCAGAAGGGCCGTATACACCCAGCCCTTATAGACTAACAATGGGCCTAAATTATCAAAGGGCATTCATAAAAACTGTGTTGCTTCATAGCCTGCAAGCAGAATTGACACCGCGCTGGAAAATAACACTTATACGGGACTTGGAATCTTCCTGGCTGCTGTTGGGACAATGCAGTTGTTATGGTGGAGGTTGATCACTGATAAATGAATCTCAATTGAACTTGCTGGTGTGGGAAAAAGCTATAGATTTGGGGCTGTCGGTGATTATTTAGACTCTTCAGAGGGCTTTGCCTGTAATTGCGCAAATTGCTCTGAAAGCGCTTAGAAAACAGATTTCAAAATCGCTCTATAAATCGCTCATTGCTTGCAATAGCGTTGTCTATTTAGAATGTAAACAAGGCCTTAAAGTTGGTATCTGGTTTTTATTTTTTTCCCCATCAGTTTCATCCTCTCATTTTAATTTTTCTCCAATTGTCCCCTCAGCCTGTCTCATTTATATTTTGATTCATGATTTTCCTGCTTGTTTTGTTTTTCAATCTTGCTCATCTCCACCTATCTTGTGTGACAGAGGGGATGATTCACAAAGCTTATTTCATAAATGATCTCATCCAGAGGCATAACTACAGGGAGCTATCCCTGCAACTGCAGGGGGGCCCAGAGCTGTAAGGGGGCTCCAGCTACTACTTCCCGCCCTCTGATAAAGGGATCCATTCTTCAGATCAGGTATATTTGTGACTATGCTTGTTATGGGTGTGACGGTTCTGATGTCCCACTTGTTTTATGTGAAGCAGATGGTCCTGTGCTCAGCGCCAGGCACAATATCACTAATGCTATATCACTGCTATATCACTAATGCTATATCACTAATGCTACATCACTGCTATATCATAAATGCTATAGTGCAATTCGGGGGTTCCGACAATTGCCGGACCCCAAATGACTTCTCCCTCAAGTTGCTATGACTCATGGGTAATAGTATTTTATGCCGTTGGGAATTTGAGCAACAGCATGACAAACAATCATTCAGCTCACCCTCTTTCCATCTTAATGCATCTCCCAGCATGCACTAGCGGCTGGGCAGGCTACATCTCCCGGCATGCAACAACGTACGGGAACATCACTTCTACCGGCATACACCATCAAATGGGAATGCGCTTTGAACTGCGGCAGTGACAACTGCAAGATGGACGTCCTTGTGGAGAAGGATGCTACAGAGGAGCATGGAGAGGTAAGTTCATTTAACACTGATCCCCCACCCCACCCCCACAGAGGTCAAAGATATTTCAGGCCTGTGGCAGGATCAACAGTGATGAGGTTGCCTGGCAGAGGTGTGACCTGGAGAGAGGGTGTATGGAGTGGAAGCAGGAGATTTGGGCGCATGAGACAAGTGGACATTATTATCCATAGGGGGTCTTAGGTTTAGGCACCACCAGGGGGGTCTTAGGTTTAGGCACCACCAGGGGGGTCTTAGGTTTAGGCACCACCAGGGGGAGGTCTTAGGTTTAGGCCCCACCAGGGGGGTCTTAGGTTTAGGCACCACCAGGGGGGGGGTCTTAGGTTTAGGCACCACCAGGGGGTCTAGGGGTTAGGGATAGGTACAGGGAGGGCTTTGGGGTGGTTAGTTTTAGGCACCACCAGGGGAGTCTTAGGTTTAGGCACCACCAGGGGGGTCTTAGGTTTAGGGCAGGCACCACCAGGGGGGTCTTAGGTTTAGGCACCACCAGGGGGGTCTTAGGTTTAGGCACCACCAGGGGGTCTAGGGGTTAGGGATAGGTACAGGGAGGGCTTTGGGGTGGTTAGTTTTAAGGCTCATACACACGGGGTACGGCCGTCGCCGCAACCACGTGGCACGCGCGTGTTGCGGCGATGGTTCGCCCGTGTGTATGACGCGCGCGCCCCGAACCGTCGCCCGTTGGAGCTGTCGCCAGGCGATTGACATGTTCAATCGCCGGCTACAGCCGTCGCCGCAACCTCGCCGGAACTGTCGCTAGTCCCGCATGTGTATGCGGGCTAGCGACAGCTACCTACACACGGCACACGGAGCTTCCGGCGGGGGGGAGGAACCTCGGCGACAGCTTCCGCCGCATCGCTAATCCCTCTGCTGCAGTGTGGATGCAGAGGGACTTGGCGACGAGCTGTCGCCGAACTGTTGACGAACTGTCGCGCACACGCTCCCGTGTGCAGCGACAGCTACAATTGTCCCCCCGTGAGTACTTAGCTTTAGGCACCACCAGGGGAGTCTTAAGTTTAGGCACCACCAGGGGGGTCATAGGTTTAGGCACCACCAGGGGGTCTAGGGGTTAGGTACAGGGAGGGTTCTGTGTGAGAGTAGGGTTAGGTTTAGTTTTAGTACAATTTTAATAATACTAATCAACAGTTATTATGAATGTACTTATATTAACCACTTCACCACTGAGGGGTTTTACCCCCTGACCACCAGAGCAATTTTCACCTTTCAGCGCTCCTTCCATTCATTCGTCTATAACTTTATCATTACTTATCGCAATGAAATGAACTATATCTTGTTTTTTCCGCCACCAATTAGGCTTTCTTTAGGTGGGACATTATGCCAAGAATTATTTTTTTCTAAATGTGTTTTAATGGGAAAATAGGAAAAATGTGGGGAAAAAAAAAATTATTTTTCAGTTTTCGGCCATTATAGTTTTTAAATAATGCATGCTACTGTAATTAAAACCCATGAAATTTATGTGCCCTTTTGTCCCGGTTATAAAACCGTTTAAATTATGTCCCTATCACAATGTTTGGCGCCAATATTTCATTTGGAAATAAAGGTGCATTTTTTTCAGTTTTGCGTCCATCCCTAATTACAAGCCCATAGTTTATAAAGTAACAGTGTTATACCCTCTTGACTTAAATATTTAAAAAGTTCAGTCCCTAAGGTAACTAATTATGTATTTTTTTTAATTGTAAATTTTTGAATTTTTTTTTAATTACAAAAAAAAAAAAAAATTGGGAGTGTGGGAGGTAATGAGTTAATTTTTTGTGTAAAAGTCATTTATTTGTATGTGAAAAATGTGTAGGGTGTAGTTTACTATTTGGCCACAAGATGGCCACAGTAACTTTTTGCTTTATTGCGACCTCCAAGCCTCCTTCCGGAAGCTTGGAGGAAGAATAAGGAGGCTGGACACGTGAGTTTCTTCTCACAATGATCGCGCTGCCCATAGGAGAGCAGCGGGTCATTGTGGGGCTTAGATCAACGAACGGGAATGGATTTTCCCGTTCATTGATCTCCGGGCGAGCGGCGGGCGGCGTGTTTACGAGCGGGAGCGCGGACAGCGTCGGGAACGCGGAAAGTACGTGTTTCTCCGTCCCTGGTTTTTAAAGGATGGAAAAAGGGGCGGAGAAATACATACGCGCGGGGGTAAAGTGGTTAATATCATTGTTATAAACAATATTTTCACATGTTATTATAATAATAAACGATAAATCAAGATTATTCATAACAATATATAATTATAATGTTTAAACAAATATTACTGTTTTTTTTTAACAAACGTAATTATAAGTTGCAGTTTAGAAACAGGGAAGATTAACGTTTTAAGAATTGCCGATTTCATACACATTATTTGATGATTTATAAATTCTTAAAACACTATTTGTAAACGAAATTCTACACAATATTTTTATAAACGATAATACTGCTTATCGTTTACACCAAGCGCCCTTTTTTCCCCGACGCCCTTTTTTGATGTACTTGTATGGGGTACCCAGCAGTGAAGCAGCAGTGTGGTGCAGGTGTCAACAGTGTAGGAGGTTTCTGAAAGAAGTGCAGCACTGCCAGTGAGTCTCTGAAGCAGGGGCGTAGCAATAGGGGGTGCAGAGGTAGCCACCGCATCGGGGCCCTTAGGCCAGAGGGGCCCTGAAAGGGAAGCAGTAGATTTGGGCGCATGAGACAAGTGGACAAAAAGGGCGCCCCATTCACTTCCATTATAAATATCGTTTAATGGGCGCTGAACGGGGAAAATAAGGCGCCGGAGATTTTTAAGGATTTATAACGGCGCCCGGAGATTTTTAAGGATTTATAACTATGTTTGTGATGATTTAAGTTTACAAAATGAGCCCGTGACGAATAACGTTTATGAAGATAATAAATCACTATTTCTAAAACATTTCTAACACATTATTATCCACCCAAAAAATAATTTACATTTTTTTTCTTTACATTTTTTATTTATTAATGTCTGTAAAATATTATTATCCATAGGGGGCAACAGGGGGGTCTTAGGTTTAGGCACCAACTGGGGGGTCTTAGGTTTAGGCACCAACAGGGGGGTCTTAGGTTTAGGCACCAACAGGGGGGTCTTAGGTTTAGGCACCAACAGGGGGGTCTTAGGTTTAGGCACCAACAGGGGGGTCTTAGGTTTAGGCACCAACAGGGGGGTCTTAGGTTTAGGCACCAACAGGGGGGTCTTAGGTTTAGGCACCAACAGGGGGGTCTTAGGTTTAGGCACCAACAGGGGGGTCTTAGGTTTAGGCACCAACAGGGGGGTCTTAGGTTTAGGCACCAACAGGGGGTCTAGGGGTTAGGGATAGGTACAGGGAGGGTTTTTAATAAACGAAAATATAAGTTTCACTTTACAAACAGGGAAGATTAACGTTTTAAGAATTGCCGATCTCATACACATTATTTAGTGATTTATAAATTCTTAAAACACTATTTATAAACGAAATTCTACACAATAATTTCTATAAACGATATTTCCATTTATCGTTTATACCACGCGCCCTTTTTTCCCGACGCCCTTTTCGTACGTACGCCCCTGAAAGACCCTCTCTCAACTACAGTATTAGCTCTTTATTGACCCTGTGCTGGTAATAATCACTTCTATAGAGACTTTGAATAGTAGTGATCACTAACAAACAGTTCCCCATCCCCTTCTTGCTCCTCTGACACTGTTGTTGTCCTTGGCAGGTTTTGGTGCGCCATATCAATTGTTATGTATAGAGTGCTTGGGGGGGCCCCATTGTAAAACTTGCATCGGGGCCCACAGCTCCTTAGCTATGCCACTGCTCTGAAGGTATGGCACTATTCGGAACTGAGTGACAGTCAGGGAGGGGGTGAATTTGCACTCAAAAACGTGAAAGAAGAAAGAACTATAAAGAAGATTACATCCTTACAAAGAAGAAAAAAGGTTCCCAAATATCAAGAGACTGGTACGTCCCTGGCGCAGCTTCCGGTGAAACTAGCTGAGTGGTGCAGTGAGCACAGCATGGCTTGCCAAACTCCTCCGCTCCTCCACTTTATTCCTGTTGGGTAAGCGATCTTTACGTCTATTGATCCATTCTGTTCCGTATATGTCTTGCATCCTCAGTTCTCATTTACATTGGTGGCTGTTTTTTTACTGATTATTTAGGCATGCTTTTTTTTGGCACATTTGGCATTTTTTTACTAGTTTCACGCTTGTCTATAACAGTTTTTCCTTGTTGCTTTACACACTATTTTGGATTGGTACTACTACAATATTTATTCTATTGGATGTGCATATAAACCTTACACTTTACGATTGTTCAAATTTTATTGGGATATATCATATGCACCTTGCACTTTATTGAGTATACTGTGAATGCTATGTGATAATCTATTTATTGTCTATAATGATCAGAAGATGCAGTACCCCTTTTTTCCATTTATTTACCCAACTATTATGCACTACATACATTGACCAATCACATTTACGTTAACACACTCCATACATTTTTTTTTTTTATCTGTTCAATTCAAGAATAGCAATAAATGTTTGTGATTGATTGTAACCCTTTTTTTTTTTTTTTTTTTTAATCTGACCAATGTACCACACACATATGTTCAATTTTTTATCAATTATGATATAAATAATTGGAAACTCTGAGAAAATTGCTTGGGTGTATATCTGAATAAAATGACAATCACACACTATTCAATTTTCTAAAAAAAAATTGATGGATTTTGTTGTGGTCTGCATCTGCTGGTATCATCATGAACTCTTTGGATGAACTTCCTATGTCTCACCAGCAGATGTCACCAGTCTCTTCAGGGATTATGCAGCCTGAACTGCTCTCTGCCCACCAGCAGAGGTCTCTATTTCAAGAACATTTCTGTTGCAGACTACTAACGAGGGCAGGTCTGAGATCACATGGAATTTGTTATCTGACCTCCCAGCACACCTTATAATCAGCTTCCGCAGACCAGTTCACTGCTAGTTCATCAAGCCTGTTTCCTGGTCCTGCTCCCTGCATTCTAGCCTTCCCTGCCTTGCTCTTGTTACCTGTATGACCTTTTGCTGTTCCCTGACTAATCTTTTGCCTAGCAATTATATCACTGTATAATTCTCTGGTTTGACTTTGCTTGTATGACTACCCCTTGCCTGTTGATATAGGGTTTAGTTGCCTTGTGTATGTATACATTGTATATTGTTTGTGTGTATATATATTAACCAGGTTCCTGGGTTTGGGGGCACACTAGTGATATATACTTAAGGCTACCTTGCATATTCACTATATGCAAGGAGCACTTAGTGTATATATATCCCTGACTACTACTACTAGTCCTGTGTATGGTTTCCTTTGCAGTTGCATATTCTCTTATGTAATTGCCTGGTTTCTATGCATGAAGTCAATGTACTTTGATGCTATTTGCACCTTTGTTATTCTTTCCTTAATCCTGGTCTGAGTCCGTGTATTTCCACATTAGTGCCAAATTGCATTTCTTGTAATACCTATGCACTGCACGTGACAGTTTATGTTACCGGTGCAGAGGTATAGTAACAGATGAACTAACCAGACACTTTTATTGATAGAAACAGGAAATCAAATCGGATTTCTTGCTCGAATAAATAAAAAGGTTTTTGATTTTTTTTTTCTTTTTATCGTTTTGCTGTAAAATCGGATCAGTTTACTGTATCGTGTGTGTGACCACCTTTATCCATGACATGATTGGATGATCAGGGACAATGTCTAATTTCCATTGGTGGTCAATGTGGTGCATACCTCAGTATTTATTAGACATACACTTGAGGCATATTTAATAGTTGTGGAAGTCCCAATGTGAGATTTTTTCTGAGGTTTGCAAGTGAGGAATATTTGGTATCCGGCAGTGGTGACACCAGGATCCTGAAGGTCTTAGGCTTCCTGGGCTTGTGCATGGTTGGCCAATCTAACAGAGGCCAACACGTCCGGTGAGTGTGTCTAATATAGGGTGTATAGACCTTCAAGAGGCTACTCTGTTGAAAACTATAGCAATACTCAGTGTGGTTTTGAAGATGTTTTATGGAAAGATG
Source organism: Hyperolius riggenbachi (assembly GCF_040937935.1). Taxonomy (NCBI): domain Eukaryota; kingdom Metazoa; phylum Chordata; class Amphibia; order Anura; family Hyperoliidae; genus Hyperolius; species Hyperolius riggenbachi. The sequence goes on from NC_090653.1 coordinate 108,375,064, forward strand.
TGCACTGAGCAAAAAATGTATTGACTTTGAAGGACTTGCCTAAGTCTGGTGATAGCGCACTCAATGGACTGTTTTATATGTGCATTAGCGATAGCGCTTTGAAATGTTACGTATAAGATTCCACCATAAGTTACTTTAGGACCTATCACCATGTGTGTATGGATGAGCCCATTGCCAATGTTATGGATGGAGCTTTGTGGAATAAGGTCAGGGATACGACTTAACACCTGCATAAAGCAAGTGATTCGTTTCTTGTTCATCTGTTTTTGCCGGCCGGGAACTAGTCCAATCAAACCAACAACAACAGCTCCTAATAAGAGCACTGATCAGACCTAGCACACAGCACCCTCAGATTTGATTAGATTTCAGATAGAATCTGACTAAAGTTTATCAGAAGCATGCTCTGACAACATTTTATATTGCTAAATGTGGTACAGAATGATGCGCCTGTTGCTTCACCTACCGTGCAATCAGTGCTCACATCCTGATCCTTCTGACCAGGCTATCGATCAGCTCAGCAACCACAATCAATTGAAACTTTTCAGCTGGTGTCAGGATAGCGCAAAGAGTTCAAGCAAGGCATGAAAGCTACTTGATTTACCTAACTGCTTCACAGACAGTAGACTTTATTTTACTTCACCTATCTCAAATGTTTCTCTAATTTATAATGAAACTCCCTCAAGGCTGATAAAACATGAAATCCTTTATTAATCATCCAATAAAAGTACAGCAATGGCACATGGCGGCAAGATGGCTGATGTGTTTCCCACCCTGCTGGGTCCTTAGCCATGAATGGGGGGTTGGAAACGCATCAGCTGTCTTGCCAGCATATACCATTGCTTTACATTGAATGGATGATTAATATCGTATTTACCCCACAGGAGCCTATAGGCACAGATGTCCTGGCACCTTTGGCTTCATCCTCCATGAACCTTCAAATCTCTTCCAACTGTACTGCAAGTCTGCTGCCTGTCACAGCTGTCACTTAACCCTTACTTCCCTTGCCCTTCATAGGTAGCTACAGGTGCCCCTTAGTATTAGGTAGCCAGAGGTACCCTCAGTATTAAGTAACTAGTGGTGCTCCCAAGTATTAGGTAGCTAGAGGAACCTCAGTATTATGTAGCTAGAGGTGTCCCTGACTGAAGGAAGATCTCATCAGTGGAATACCAAAAGCCATGTGAGTAACCTCTCATTAACACTCTCATCAGAGCTCTGCATAGGTAAGACAGGAGGGAGGTGCTCAGGGAGGGGAGTAAGCCGCCTTTCCATCACCAGGTGCCTGAAGGCATGTGCCTACAGTGCCTTATGATAAATCCAGCTCTGATTAATCATATTTTATCATCCTGTTTACTTATGGTCTCTGGGAGTGGTGTTCCTGTTCCTGTACCCTTCTGCTACAGCAAACCTATGCCTGGTGAAGAAGATCAGTCCTTTCTCTCCCCATTGCTGTGATGCTATCTTTCTAATTCACATATAGGTTTTGGTGCATGTGTTGCATTCTGCCTACCCACCCAGGGTGCCAGTCAGGGTTGGCACTATCATAGATGCAACCTTGGTAATTACCCCAGGCCCCCCAAGTGCTTCCAATCCCCCCCCCCCCCCCAGTCTTCCCAAGGCTTGTGCTCTCCAGGACCTTAAAAAGTTTTCAGCAGTATAGCAACTCACCTGTCCATGCTCCTAGTCTTCATTAGTGTTGGGCGAACATCTAGATGTTCGGGTTCGGGCCGAACAGGCCGAACATGGCCGCGATGTTCGGGTGTTCGACCCGAACTCCGAACATAATGGAAGTCAATGGGGACCCGAACTTTTGTGGTTTGTAAAGCCTCCTTACATGCTACATACCCCAAATTTGCAGGGTATGTGCACCTTGGGAGTGGGTACAAGAGGAAAAAAAAATTAGCAAAAAGAGCTTATAGTTTTTGAGAAAATCGATTTTAAAGTTTCAAAGGGAAAACTGTCTTTTAAATGCGGGAAATGTCTGTTTTCTTTGCACAGGTAACATGTTTTTTGTCGGCATGCAGTCATAAATGTAATACATATAAGAGGTTCCAGGAAAAGGGACCGGTAACGCTAACCCAGCAGCAGCACACGTGATGGAACAGGAGGAGGGTGGCGCAGGAGGAGAAGAAGGCCACGCTTTGTGAGACACAACAACCCCGGCCTTGCATGAGGGCAAGAAGCGTGCGGATAGCAGGCTTTGTACCGCCATGCAGTCATAAATGTAATAAAGATAAGTGGTTCAATAAACAGGGACCACGCGGCAACGCTAACCCAGCAGCAGCAGACGTGATGGAACAGGAGCAGGCGCAGGAGGAGAAGGCCACGCTTTGTGAGACACAACAACCCAGGCCTTGCATGAGGGCAAGAAGCGTGCGGATAGCAGGCTTTGTACCGCCATGCAGTCATAAATGTAATAAAGATAAGTGGTTCAATAAACAGGGACCACGCGGCAACGCTAACCCAGCAGCAGCAGACGTGATGGAACAGGAGCAGGCGCAGGAGGAGAAGGCCACGCTTTGTGAGACACAACAACCCAGGCCTTGCATGAGGGCAAGAAGCGTGCGGATAGCAGGCTTTGTACGGCCATGCAGTCATAAATGTAATAAAGATAAGTGGTTCAATAAACAGGGACCACGCGGCAACGCTAACCCAGCAGCAGCAGACGTGATGGAACAGGAGGAGGCGCAGGAGGAGAAGGCCACGCTTTGTGAGACACAACAACCCAGGCCTTGCATGAGGGCAAGAAGCGTGCGGATAGCATGCTTTGTACCGCCATGCAGTCATAAATGTAATAAAGATAAGTGGTTCAATAAACAGGGACCACGCGGCAACGCTAACCCAGCAGCAGCAGACGTGATGGAACAGGAGCAGGCGCAGGAGGAGAAGGCCACGCTTTGTGAGACACAACAACCCAGGCCTTGCATGTGGACAAAAAGCGTGCGGATATAGCAGCAATGCTTTTTGCCGCCATGCAGTCATAAATGTAATACAGATGAGAGGTTCAATAAACAGGGCCCGGAAACGCAACACCATCCCAGATGTTCATTGGTCATGTTACTTGGTTGGGGTCCTGGAGTGTTGCGTAGTCATTTCCAATCCAGGATTGATTCATTTTAATTTGAGTCAGACGGTCTGCATTGTCTGTAGAGAGGCGGATACGCCGATCTGTGACGATGCCTCCGGCAGCACTGAAACAGCGTTCCGACATAACGCTGGCTGCCGGGCAAGCCAGCACCTCTATTGCGTACATTGCCAGTTCGTGCCAGGTGTCTAGCTTCGATACCCAATAGTTGAAGGGTGCAGATGGATGGTTCGACACAGCTACGCCATCTGACATGTAGTCCTTGACCATCTTCTCCAGGCGATCGGTGTTGGAGGTGGATCTGCACGCTTGCTGTTCAGTGGGCTGCGGCTGCATGGGTGTCAGAAAATTTTCCCACTCCAAGGACACTGCCGATACCATTCCCTTTTGGGTACTAGCTGCGGCTTGCGTTGTTTGCTGCCCTCCTGGTCGTCCTGGGTTTGCGGAAGTCAGTCTGTCTGCGTACAACTGGCTAGAGGAGGGGGAGGATGTCAATCTCCTCTCTAAAGTCTCCACAAGGGCCTGCTGGTATTCTTCCATTTTGACCTGTCTGACTCTTTCTTCAAGCAGTTTTGGAACATTGTGTTTGTACCGTGGATCCAGAAGGGTATAAACCCAGTAATTGGTGTTGTCCAGAATGCGCACAATGCGTGGGTCACGTTCAATGCAGTCTAGCATGAATTGAGCCATGTGTGCCAGAGTCCTACCAGAATCCTCATCATCCTCTTGTGAGCGTTGTGATAGTTGTTGTGATGCATCATAGTCGTCACCTTCCTCCTGGTCTGCTTCTGCTGACCATTCGCGTTGAATTGTGGAAGTCCAACGTGCACCGCTCTGGCCCTCGTCAGTGGTGGCATGAAATTCCTGCTCCAACTCCAGCTGTTCCTCCTCCTCTTCTTCGTCATAGCTGCTGGGGCCAGCGTTCCCTGAGGCGGATGGCCTGATGTTGGTACCATCACGCTGATCGTTTTCTCCTTCAGATTCCCCCAGTTGCATCATGACAGCTGTTTCCTTGATTTTTAACATCGACCTCTTCAGTAAACACAGCAGTGGTATGGTAATGCTGACTGAAGAGTTGTCACTGCTCACAAGCAACGTGGATTGCTCAAAATTTTGGAGGACTTGGCAGAGGTCCAACATGTTGGCCCAATCGGATCCACAGAAGCTTGGCAGCTGGCCGGATGCGCCTCGGTACTGCGCCGTCATGTACTGGACCACTGCACTCTTCTGCTCGCAAAAGCGGGCTAGCATGTGCAGCGTAGAATTCCAGCGCGTAGGGACATCACACAGCAAGCGATGGTGGGGGAGATTGAAGCGCTCCTGCATCTTGGCGAGTGCCCCCGAAGCAGTACTGGAATTTCTACAATGTTTGGACACTCGACGCACCTTCAACAGCAGATCGGGCACGCCTGGGTATGTCCTCAGGAACCGCTGAACTACTAGGTTCATCACGTGCGCCAGGCAAGGGATGTGTGTCAGCTTAGCCAACCTTAAAGCGCGAATGAGATTACTCCCATTATCACACACAACCATGCCCGGTTTCAGGTCCAGCGGTGCCAGCCACAAATCCGTCTGTTCCTTTATTCCCCTCCAAATTTCCTCCCCTGTGTGCTGCTTATCCCCAAGGCAGATTAGCTTCAGCAACGCTTGTTGACGCATGCCAACAGCTGTGCTGCACTGCTTCCACGATCCTACTGCTGCTGGGTTAGCGTTTCCGGATGAGGTACAGCTTTGAGATGCGTTGGAGGAGAAGGAGTCAGAGAGGTAGGTGCTGCTGTTATCCAGTGGGAGGGACGGCGGTGCAGCTGTTTGTGGCGTGGGCAACACCCGTGCCGTAGCAGGTGAGGAATCGCTGCCAGGCTCCACAAGGTTCACCCAGTGCGCGGTAAGGGAGATGTATCGACCCTGGCCGAACGCACTCGTCCAGGTGTCAGTGGTGAGGTGAACCTTGCAGGCAACGGCATTCTTCAAGCTTCGGGTTATTTTGCTGACCACGTGCTCATGCAACTCAGGCACTGCAGAGCGTGCAAAGTGGTAGCGGCTGGGAACCACGTAACGTGGGATGGCCACTGACATCATGCCCTTGAAGCTGTTTGTCTCCACCAATCGATATGGCAGCATTTCGCAGGCCAGAAGCTTGGCTATGCTGGCTGTTACTGCCACGGCCCGGGGGTCATTTGCTGGCAATTTCCTCTTGCGCTCAAACATCTCCGACACAGACAACTGAACCGTAGCGCTGCACACGGAAGGGCTGTTGGTTGTTGTGTTTGATGAACACTGGGAGACCTCAAGAGCACTACTCCGGAAAGTGACAGTGTCAGCGTCGTCTGATGTTTGTGAATGTTGTGAACCACGCAATGGCTGGGCTACTGCTGCTGCTGAGGCGGGTCTGGTGAACCCAAGGGAGGCAGTGTTGTTTCTGGTACCCTGTCCTGACGCGTTTGCCCAAAGAGTGGGATGTTTGGATAGCATGTGACGGCTCATGCTGGTGGTGGAGAGGTTGTTAATATTTTTCCCCCTGCTCAGGCGGGTCTTGCACACCTTGCAAATCGCCATGGTAACATCCTCAGTGCAGTCTTCAAAGAAAGCCCAGACTTTGGAGCACCTGCCTCCTTGCTGGCGATTTCTGTTTGCTCCTCTTTTGCCTCTCACTTGAACTTCCACGCTTGTGGTGCCTGAAATTGCGCGCCGCCTACCTTGTGGCACAAGGCGAACTCGTGCAGCAGTGTGTTCTTCAACAGACTCATCTGTGCTGCTGCTACGACGGCGATGTTCTCGTTCACAAACAAAATCTGGGTCTCTGTCCACATTGTCCATACCCTCCTCTTCCATCTCCTCAAACTCGTCATATGTCATTGTGGGCCACCGCCGTGGAGTAGAGCTCCCCACAACAACCTCTGCGCAGCACACTCCAACGTCGTCTTCCAGATCTTGTCGGCCGACCTCCTGCAATTGCAACCCCTCCTGCCCAAATTGCTCTGGGATTTGGGTTTCCGAGTCCTCTTCGGACTCGCCTCGTATTTCAGTGCGCGGTGCATTTCCCACAGTTAACGGTTGTGAATCCAGGCACAACATTTCTGGCTGTTCCTCCATTGACCTTTGAAAGGTGGAAGTTTGTTGGGCTGGGAATAGCTCCTGCGAATACCCCATTGTGTCCTGAGGTAATTCATCGGACTGGTTATCTGGCAGTTGTGTGCGTGGTGTCGCTGCCGGTTGTGTCAGCTTTGTGCCCACTGGCTCCTTGTAACTGGCTGAGGACTCGGACCTCGTGCGTGATGTGCTGGTGCTGCTTAACCCACTGCTGGACGCTTGAGAGGTCATCCAAGTAATTATCTGGTCCTGTTCTTTTGGATTTGTGAGGGTTGTTGTCCTGGACAACATGGGCGGTATTGAGTGGGTTTTCTTGGGTGCTCCCCTGTGGCCTGTACGTGAACCGTCAGGGGAAACACCTCTTCCCTTGCCCCTCCCTCTTTCACCGGATTTCTTCCTCATTTCACTTATCCTTACAGTACACGCTGACTGGCAGCAGTACAGTGGCAGTACAGAAATGCTATACAGTACCACTATTCCCAGCAGCGACACAGAGCACAATGCTATACAGTGACGGGTGAGCGGTGTACCACTATTCCCAGCAGACACAGAACAGTACACAGAATGCTATATAGTGTGGCTGAACGAGCGGTGTACTACTGTTCCCAGCAGACACAGAACAGTGAACAGAATGCTATATAGTGTGGCTGAGCGAGCGGTGTACCACTATTCCCAGCAGACACAGAACAGTGAACAGAATGCTATATAGTGTGGCTGAACGAGCGGTGTACTACTGTTCCCAGCAGACACAGAACAGTACACAGAATGCTATATAGTGTGGCTGAACGAGCGGTGTACTACTGTTCCCAGCAGACACAGAACAGTACACAGAATGCTATATAGTGTGGCTGAACGAGCGGTGTACTACTGTTCCCAGCAGACACAGAACAGTGAACAGAATGCTATATAGTGTGGCTGAGCGAGCGGTGTACCACTATTCCCAGCAGACACAGAACAGTGAACAGAATGCTATATAGTGTGGCTGAGCGAGCGGTGTACCACTATTCCCAGCAGACACAGAACAGTGAACAGAATGCTATATAGTGTGGCTGAACGAGCGGTGTACTACTGTTCCCAGCAGACACAGAACAGTACACAGAATGCTATATAGTGTGGCTGAACGAGCGGTGTACTACTGTTCCCAGCAGACACAGAACAGTACACAGAATGCTATATAGTGTGGCTGAACGAGCGGTGTACTACTGTTCCCAGCAGACACAGAACAGTGAACAGAATGCTATATAGTGTGGCTGAGCGAGCGGTGTACCACTATTCCCAGCAGACACAGAACAGTGAACAGAATGCTATATAGTGTGGCTGAGCGAGCGGTGTACCACTATTCCCAGCAGACACAGAACAGTGAACAGAATGCTATATAGTGTGGCTGAGCGAGCGGTGTACCACTATTCCCAGCAGACACAGAACAGTACACAGAATGCTATATAGTGTGGCTGAACGAGCGGTGTACTACTGTTCCCAGCAGACACAGAACAGTACACAGAATGCTATATAGTGTGGCTGAACGAGCGGTGTACTACTGTTCCCAGCAGACACAGAACAGTACACAGAATGCTATATAGTGTGGCTGAACGAGCGGTGTACTACTGTTCCCAGCAGACACAGAACAGTACACAGAATGCTATATAGTGTGGCTGAACGAGCGGTGTACTACTGTTCCCAGCAGACACAGAACAGTACACAGAATGCTATATAGTGTGGCTGAACGAGCGGTGTACTACTGTTCCCAGCAGACACAGAACAGTGAACAGAATGCTATATAGTGTGGCTGAGCGAGCGGTGTACCACTATTCCCAGCAGACACAGAACAGTGAACAGAATGCTATATAGTGTGGCTGAACGAGCGGTGTACTACTGTTCCCAGCAGACACAGAACAGTACACAGAATGCTATATAGTGTGGCTGAACGAGCGGTGTACTACTGTTCCCAGCAGACACAGAACAGTACACAGAATGCTATATAGTGTGGCTGAACGAGCGGTGTACTACTGTTCCCAGCAGACACAGAACAGTGAACAGAATGCTATATAGTGTGGCTGAGCGAGCGGTGTACCACTATTCCCAGCAGACACAGAACAGTGAACAGAATGCTATATAGTGTGGCTGAGCGAGCGGTGTACCACTATTCCCAGCAGACACAGAACAGTGAACAGAATGCTATATAGTGTGGCTGAGCGAGCGGTGTACCACTATTCCCAGCAGACACAGAACAGTAAACAGAATGCTATATAGTGTGGCTGAGCGAGCGGTGTACCACTATTCCCAGCAGACACAGAACAGTGAACAGAATGCTATATAGTGTGGCTGAGCGAGCGGTGTACCACTATTCCCAGCAGACACAGAACAGTGAACAGAATGCTATATAGTGTGGCTGAGCGAGCGGTGTACCACTATTCCCAGCAGACACAGAACAGTGAACAGAATGCTATATAGTGTGGCTGAGCGAGCGGTGTACTACTGTTCCCAGCAGACACAGAACAGTACACAGAATGCTATATAGTGTGGCTGAACGAGCGGTGTACTACTGTTCCCAGCAGACACAGAACAGTACACAGAATGCTATATAGTGTGGCTGAACGAGCGGTGTACCACTATTCCAAGCAGACACAGAACAGTGAACAGAATGCTATATAGTGTGGCTGAGCGAGCGGTGTACCACTATTCCCAGCAGACACAGAGTGGCAGTAAACAGAATGCTATATAGTGTGGCTGAGCGAGGTACACAGAGTGGCAGTAAACAGAATGCTATATAGTGTGGCTGAGCAAGCGGTGTACTACTATTCCCAGCAGACACAGAGTGGCAGTAAACAGAATGCTATATAGTGTGGCTGAGCGAGGTACACAGAGTGGCAGTAAACAGAATGCTGAGCGAGCGGTGTACTACTATTCCCAGCAGCGACACACAATGACTGGGGGGGACCCTGGCTAGCGTGGCTGGAGCGCGAACTACCCTGCCTGCCTACCCAAAGCTAAACCCACAGACAAATGGCGGAGATATGACGTGGTTCGGGTATTTATTTACCCGAACCACGTGACAGTTCGGCCAATCAGAGCGCGTTCGGGTCCGAACCACGTGACCCGTTCGGCCAATCACAGCGCTAGCCGAACGTTCGGGGAACGTTCGGCCATGCGCTCTTAGTTCGGCCATATGGCCGAACGGTTTGGCCGAGCACCGTCAGGTGTTCGGCCGAACTCGAACATCACCCGAACAGGGTGATGTTCTGCAGAACCCGAACAGTGGCGAACACTGTTCGCCCAACACTAGTCTTCATCCCTGCTGGCCACATCTTCTCAATGACCTGGGACATGTCATTACATAATAACAAGCACCAGGTAATGGAGAAGAAGTGCCCCAGCGAGAATGAAGACTAGAGTACACGGGCTAATGGAGCAGTGTGCCAACAGGAACTCGTGAATTGCTATGCTGCCAAAAATGGTGCAGGGGACCCGGAGGGCACAACAAAGGTGAGGTGGGAGATCTGGAAGGGGGCAGGGCCAGCTGCCAGCTGCCAGCTTGGGGGTCCAGGGTTGTATTAATTGGGGGGCAAGGGGCCCCCAGGGTCATTATAGCTTGAACCAGCCCTGGTGCTGGTCTTGCGTTTGTATAGCCATATCTATTTGCTATTTATCATTTCAATTTTTTGTGCCCTTTTCCTTGTTGGATATGTCCTCTTCATCCGGACTTGTTAGACTCACCTTTCTTTGCATATGTCTTTTGCTGCTGATCTGCATGTCAGTATTTATCTAGATTCATAAATTTAGGGCCTGTTTTCACTTGAAGTCACAAAACCACTAACGTTTTGCGCAGGTGATTTTACAGCGATTAGTACGATTTTCAAGCAATTGCAATTAGCACTTTTTTAAGCATTGTCTTGCAATCACTCTAGAATTGTAGTAAAATGCTGCATGCACCGCATTTGCAATTGCCGCTAATCACAAATCTCCCACGATCAGGGGCAATTGCGACAGTCAGATCACTGCCATCGGTTAGTATTGTGCTCGCTCTTTTAGAAATGCTTCGGCGCTAGTCGCCCCATTGAGAACGGGCCCTTTATCTGTTTGGCTTTTCCCTGCCTACCTATTATGTTAGACACCTGTGCTGTTTGTATCTTCTTGTCAGAATTGTCATCCTTCATTATCTCACTTTCTAGGAATATCCAATCTAGATGCATGTGCATCATTCTATATTCATATATAACATATAAGTTAAACATCACTGATGCTATTTGCAAAGAAAGTAAGTTCAAAGGATAAGTTAGCGATGTTGTCACCTGTAAGGAGATTGCACTGGCTATATCATGTTTGTTTGTTTCTTTTCTTGCAGCATCACTAAAGCCTCTGGCATGGCTTTTCCATAGCTTATTACCTTTCTTGTGATATACTGTACTGTCTGCTCTCCTGGTATGAGTGCTGCATTAATTCTTACACAGAATAAACGTACTAGCAAATCACAGAAGAGATCCTGAAGTTGTTCTTGCCTTTCCTCATCCTGCTTGAACACAAATCAGTTCAGGAAATTATAAAAGAATACGAATGTAGAATGAGTAGAATAACGCAAGTTCAGTTTTGTGATCTATTAGTTTGATTTTTGTTTGAATATAGTTAAAGGGTTCATTTGGACATGCAATGGTGATGGTGATCTTGGAATATAGGATACTTAATTGTGCCTCTATCTTGGCCCAAATCTCTTAAATTAATACCATTCCCTCTGCATGTTTAAGTGCCCTCACAGTGACAGCCACCTAACCCTAAACTCCTCCAACAATTAAAAGCCGTCCAGCACTTAAAGAGTACTAAACTTTCCAATCAGTATCTGACACCCCCTTTCCCCATAGAAATCTTTAACTTTCTCAAATAGATCATCAGGATGGCTGATATTGTGGTGAAACCCCTCCCACAGTCTGATGTCATGGCCATGGTCCTGACAGTTTTCTATCTGTGCACCTCATTGCATTGTGGGAAATAGCAGCTTTTTTCAACTGCCAAGCAAGCAATATTTCCCTCTGTGCATAGAACTCTCAGTAACAAACATTCCAAACAGATCACCTGGCAGAACTAAAGATATCACCACCAGTGATACTGTTGAGAATGTGAATGAGGGAGAGGAAACATTTTACAATGGGAAAACACAGACCAAATAATCTATATTGTAAAAAAGATAAGCAATTTTATTTTGTTATTTTCACTGTAGTTCCTCTAAGTCCCCAGCAGCAAGATCCTGCAGCACACACCAAAACTACAAATGCAATAATTAACCATTTCAGCCCGCGGGGATTTTTCACCTTATGCATCAGAGCAATTTTCAACTCCCATTCATTCGCTAATAACTTTATCACTACTTATCACAATTTATTGATCTATATCTTGTTTTTTCCACCACTAATTAGGCTTTCTTTGGGTGGTACATTTTGCTAAGAGCCACTTTACTGTAAATGCATTTTAACAGGATTAATAAGAAAAAAATTGAAAAAAATCATTATTTCTCAGTTTTCGGCCATTATAGCGTTAAAATAATATATGCTACCATAATTAAAACCTATGTATTTTATTTGCCCTTTTGTCTCGGTTATTATACCATTTCAATTTTGTCCCTATCACAATGTATGGCACCAATATTTTATTTGGAAATAAAGGTGCATTGTTTCCGTTTTGCGTCCATCACTATTTACAAGCTTATAATTTAAAAAATGTTTGTAGTATACCCCCTTCAAATGCATATTTAAAAAGTTCAGACCCTTAGGTAACCATTTATGTCTTTATTTTTTTTTTTATTGTAATTTTTTTTTCCATTAAAATTTTTATTTGGGTAATATTTTGGTGTGGGACATAAACAGTTAATTTTTAATATTGTTATATGTGTAAACTGTAATGTAAAAAATGTTTAGATGTAGTTTTACTATTTGGCCACAAGATGGCCACCTTCATTTTTGTTTTCCCTCCTTGTACTTCTCGCGAAGCGGAAGTACAAGGGGGATGCAACATTTTTCCGGGCAGAAGAACTGAAGCCTCACGGGTGAGCGCTTCGGGTTTTCTGCGGGGGACAGGGATCGGGAACCATGTTCCCTTTCACTGATCCCAGGGCTATAGGGGGACACCACGCGGGCACGGGGGCGCGCCCGCGACCGCGGGCGGGAACGCGCCCAATTGCGGGAGCGCAATAGAGCAGCTGCCCGGACGTGAGCTTCACATCCGGGTGGCTGACATGGTTAAACTTATTGTCAATCCATTGGATCTATTGTGGTTAGAGATGGTCAGAAATGCAGACTTCCAATTCTGACAGATTTCAGCTTTCCGATAAATGTATTTTCCAATTTTCGCATACCGATTTACAAGAATGTAAAATTTTTGTCTGTTATTTTGTCGATTTTTTCGATAAAGCCAGTGAATTGTAAAAATAAAAATAAAATGTTGTGGAATTGGCTATTGTTTTAGAGTTTTAAAACACAATTCTACATTCTCTGATTGGTCCAATGCTTTCAAGTTTTGCGATTGGCTTGTGATTGCGGTAATGCGGTATTTCTGCGGGACTGTGATTTTCACATACAGATTTCCACCGCAGTAAGAGCAGATGTTTAGGGTGATCAAGAGAGACACCCTGGAAAAAAAGAGACAACAGGAGCCCCATTAGTGTAATAAGTATCATCAGAGAGTCAATTGCGTGGTAAAGGGTGGTACTCACAAACGGAGGTTGCAGAAGGGCAACCAACCACCAACAGTAGGTGGAGATCAACAACCCCGACTCCATGCAGGTGTCGAGATACACTGGACGCTGGTCGCACTAGACGCTGGTGGCAAACAACTTCAATTTGGTTATACGGGTGAGGGTACCCCTGACCTAACCAAAGTAGAACACTCCTCCTAAAGGAGAGCGGGTAACACAAGGGGGAAAGAGGAGCTCAAATATTGATAAAACTGTGTTAAAAACAGTTGAAGTAGAAAAAAGTGAGGTGCCTTACCTCAGTGACGACAAATTTGTATATGAAATGAATTAATTTTATGTGTGCATGAAAAAGGGCGCAGTGAAAAAAGTGCCTGGCTGGATAACGAAATGACGCCGGTGGATAAAGAAATCCGATAACGATAAGCATCATTGTCAAACTTGGTTAACGATAAATACCGTTGTAAAAACAGACGAGAAATAATAACGAAAATATATTAACGTTAAATATTGTTACGTAATTCATCAATACAGATTAACCAACCCTACCCTACCCTCACACAGAACCTTCCCCTGGTGGTGCCTAAAACTAACCACTCACCCACTCCCCTGGTGGTGCCTAACCCTAACCACCCCCCAGTGGTGCCTAACTCTAATTACCACCCCCCCCCCCTCTCGGTGGTGCCTAGCCCTAACCACCCCCTGGTGTTGCCTATAACTTTCCGCCACCCGGGTGGTGCCTAACCTTAACCACTGTCACTGGTGGTGCCTAACCCTAACCACTCCCTCTGCAGAAACACAATTTTTCACACAAAAACGGTAATATCTTTGAAAGGGTAAAATCTGCACATACAAACAAAATAATATGACAAAAACTATAACGATGCAAGCTTCTAAAATTATAACATACTTCAAAAACTCAAATGTTCTAATGTTGTTAACAATATTTATCACACCCTTTTTTCAGCTTTTTTCGCCATATTAACGATAATTGCATTAGAGTCTATGGCGCCGCCCTTTTCGTCCACCCTCAGCCGGCGTCCTTTTTTCCTACTACCAATTTTATTAAGCACTAGGCAACGCATTTCGTAGGTGCCTGCCCACTTCCTCAGGCCAAATACAGTGCCAGAAAGAATTCAAACCTGCATAAGGGATGAATCCCACAGTGATCGGACACTCGAAAATCGGAATTCAGCAGAAAATGAAAGCTCATCCTTAGTTGGGGTAAGTGACCCACACTTCTGTGTCGTCCACAATTCACCCAGACAGGCAGATGAATTTCCCATACACTCTATGGTTGAAATGAGCAGCCCATCAGAGCAGACACTACAGTACATTGTCTGCTCCTGCTGGTCGTTCGTGGTCCATCTGCAGATGGGAAGTCAGCCTAAAACATGAAAATGTATCAACAAGGAAGACAATATTCCAATGAGTCAGCACCGTCTTCATTAAAAGCTCTTTTATTCAAATCTTAATAAAATTCCATGGCATGTAAACAAGCGATCAGCAGCGACAGCTCCGCTGTTTGGGGCTATCCGCCCTTTCTCAAGCCGTGTAGCAAGTCATCCATGTTTAATCACAGTAAAATCACTCCTTAAATACTAAGCAAAAAGAACCAGGTGACCAACGTGCAGCCAATCCGACGCGTGGAGCCGCCGGCGGACCTGATGGGAAACTTCAGGTATAATATGCAAAACATAGCTTACCTACACCCCCTTCTAACGTCATCAAGGAGCAACCTCCCTCCTATATACTACCTGGCGGTGTGCCCATTTCCGCCGTTCGTATCACAAGAGTGTGGGCGCGGCCAGCCTCTCCATCCTCCTCCTAAGCATCATCACGTGATACATCACGTGTGAGGTACATGACGCTCCAACGCGTCAAAGCAATCACTGCTGCGCCTCCTCGTAGCATAGCAACCATGCGCCATGCACACGAGAGGGGATTATAGCCCCACTATAGCAGCGCATACTTAAAGAACCTCATAAACATTATTGCACAGAGGGAGATCAAGAGACCCATCCGCACTCACCCACCACGAGACAAACGAGCGGCCACATCGGGGATGGAACAATAAAGCGCCAGAAGCCACATTAGCCAGATGTATACACGTCAGTCACCTGAAAATAGAGTAAGATACATATCAACACACAGAATTGAGCATTAACACATACACTACTTCAACAAGGAAGACAAGCAGTTGGCTTATTTTTTATTTGTTGTCCACAGAAATCTGATCTAGATGGATGCTGTTATCATGAGCCATAGGAGCACAACAACTGTGTTTTACATGAACATGTTTTATGTGCTTACATGCAAGTAAGCTGAAATAAGGCTTTCCCCCTAGAAGTCCCCTGCAATGTATAAAGCTGAACTGAAGGAATTGCCTTTTTTCTCAGTATTAGTTGGGTTTTACTTTAATCTGTATGGTTAGATGGGATTTTTCAGCTTCAAAAGTTCCACTCCAGAGGTAATTCTTATCATCTACAATGGTCAACATGACTGCTTTCGGGATTTGCTTTATTCACTTTTGGATTTGTCTGAGAATAACACTTCTTAATGGATTCTCACACCTGTAATTACTTGGCCCAGCTCCCAGGTCCGCCTGCAAGGTAGACTGCACTTCAAAAAATTTCCCCTGCATTGAGGAGAGCTGTTCTAGTTCCAAGTTCCAACATCACCCCTCCCCTAAAAAAAAAAAAAAAAAAAAAACTACCTGGCTGACAGCATTGTACCTTGGCACAGAGCTACGTTTATGTAGCCAAGCTTTGGATATCAGTCTTAGACCTATTTTATTGGGAAGTGGGAACTTGGGCTCAGCTAGTATTTGACCAAGATCTGAATAGAAGGGTGGGGTGGAGGTGGCCAAGACATATGGATGCTAAAACTTTAAAACATAACATGTAAATGAGATTTAACTACTTACCTCTCCAGAAGATACAGACACCAGTTAAACTGAACAAATATTGATTCAAAAAATTGACAACGCGCTTTGCGCCCGCTTCCTCAGGTACATACAAGAAAAATGCAACAAATAGGTGTGTATATATATATATTTCCATACATGTGCAAATATTAATAAACCAGTTGTTTCATTTAAAATCCAGAGGCAGAGAATTCGTTCCAGCCACCACTAAAAAAGTATAAAATTGTGAAATTGTGAATGCATTTAAAACCTAGAAAGATCTGAATAGGGCAAAAGGCAATTTGGCTGTTGCAGTTTGACAAAGGGCTTATGCCCGAAACAGCATCTGTCATTGCTGAGTCATTTTGATTCAATAAAATAGCTTTGATACTACTTCTTCCAGTGGTGCCGGTCCTACTTGATGTCTGGATTGCTGTAGGTCTCTGTGGGCACTGAGACCTTGACCTTGGCACACTGACACTTTACTACTGTGGTGCTCCTTCTGGATGTTGCAGTTCTTAGGGCAATAGGCAAGGCCGGATTTAAACTTTTTCCACACCTAAGTCAAGTATGCTGGGGCTCCCCTTTCATGTACAGCAGTGCCCTTCCCATTCCATGTGCAGCCCCCTCATCCATATGTAATATCCATGTACTGCAGTCCCTCGCTTTCATGTATAGCTCCCTTAGGCATCAGCTTTGATTTTCATGTGTTGTTCCTTATTTGCAGCCTTCTATTTCATAGGTAGTAACACCTATTTCAAGTCCAAGTGCCCTCTTGGGCTGCTGCTGCACAAGGCCCAAGCCTTTGTAGCCTTTCCAGAAATCCGGCCCTGGCAATCGGACTATAGGTTATGGTTAGGAGTTAGTGTTGTGGATAGGAAGGATATAGTTAATCATCAGGGAAATGAGGTTAGGGATAGACGTTTAGGAAGGGGTTTGTTTTGGGATGGGAGGTTAGGCATTGGCAAAAAAAAACATTAGCGAAAGGGATTATAAATGAGGAGGGGTTGGGTTAAGGTTTGGTATTACGTAGTAAAAGGGTTTTCTTTTTAGGATAGGGGATCAGTCAGAAACAGGCCCCAAAAACAAGACTACAGACATTTAAGAGAGACAAAGTTTGCCCCTCTCCAGCTATATTGGTTGTGGGTGCTATGACCTGGGTGGTTAGCCAACACCATCATAACATATGCAAAAGTTGTAGAAATTCAGGTCAGCACACCAAGTATATTTCCAAAGCGTCAAGCTTACAAATGTATTGCATCAGCAGTCCACAAAGTTACAGCTGAGAATTGTGTTGGTGTCCCAACTCCCAAGGGGTCCCTTTTCTCAAAGCACAGTGTAGACATATACAGACATGTGTACACTGTGCTTCGAGAAAGGGGACTTCATGGTTCTACTACTTCAGCTATATTGTTAGGTTGCTGTAAGTGCAGCGTTTTGGAGGCAGGGCACACAGGTCGCACAGCTACAGGATCCTGCAGATGTAGATGTAGTTACTAGTTGCCAGCCACTGCCAAATACAGGCGTCTATCTAATAGATGCCTATGCTAGATATAGGTAATCAGGTGCCATGACGATGACTAGAGTGCGGGATGTGGCAGTACTAGCTGATCGGCTACTATAGTTGAAACAATTAAAAAAGTCTCTTGTCTACTTTTTATCAGCTATAAAAAGTGGTTGTGTGGCCGCCGGGGTTAGTGTTAGGCACTAGGAGAGGGGGTTAATGTTAGCCATTAGGTAGTGGGGTTAGTGTTAACTATTAGGTGGTGGTGGTGGTGGGGTGTTAGGCACTAGGAGGGAAGGGTGTAAGTGAGAATGGGTACCAGGTAAGTGCGCAGTAAAATATCAGTACTATAAATTACCAATATTTTTTCTAGCGGCTCGCTGCCCAACTCACGCAATGTCACTCCTTGACAAATGCAAATGAAAAAAACAGTGGTAAAGATGGGTGACTTTTGTGACTAAATTTACTTAAAGGTCACAATGCTCTGGAATTAGTTATATACAGTATATAGTGGTGGGTTTATTGCCCCTGGTTTGGCTATATGTGTACCCACCAATCGCCTGCAGTGAAATGCTGTTGACAATGGATGAAAATGTTAATACTATGGGGTATTTTCAAGGACTTTCTTGGTCATAGTACATGCTATTACTTATGCACTGCCTATATGGTTTATTGTGACATGATAATAAAGATGTTGCCTGTATGGACAAAAATTGCACAATGTTGTGGAAATGTGTTGCATTTTTAGGGAGCTGGCCTCTGGCCTCTGCAGCAGTTATGAGTACAAGTGATTATCCTGGGACACTACAGATGCAATCCCTCTCTTGAGATTAGGAGGAAGAAGCCAGAGGGTGCACCTGACCCACAATAGGTGTAGTCAGAGTTCAGAGTGCTTCTTGTGTCATATTAACTACATGTTAACGTGGTGACACTGTGGCTGCTTGCATGGTTTTGTTGCTATCTTATAATAGTATATTATGCAGTTTCTTGCATATCCTTAAAATGATTATCATTCTGATTAAGTAATAATCAGTTTTTACTATGTCTGTCCAGTGGGCACCATAGAGCCTTGTAGACATTACAGCTGTTTCTAGGCCAAGGCAGCCAGTTGGAACCACCTTTGCTGAGAATCTAGTGTGTGTGCAGCACACATCGCCGCATCGCTGAGATATCCGAAGTGGCCGAGTGTACACTCCAAGCCCATGATGACTCTCCTCTTTACTATGGTACCTTGTTATCCCTTTGCTACCTTCATAGCAACAGAACACGGCTCTGGATTGTCACCTAATGGATCAAGTCCTGATCCCTGTGGATGACAACTATGCATATGTACACACCTTAAAGTATACCTAAAGAAAACTGAAGACAAATATTAACTTTAGGCTTCACACATCCTCCTGGTCACCACCTTTGCTGTGCATGGACCCCCCTGGAACATATCTGAGGAGAGCTTGTTGGATATGTTACATGACCACTCACCTCTTCAGGCACAAGTGCGGCCATACTGCACCTGGATAAATACGGCACAGCCTGTGCAGTATGCCAGAGCTGCTCGTACACTGAGCTGTTTCCTACAGGAGTAGTACAGCTGCGCTCATGCAAGAAGAAGAGCAATCATAAAGGGGGTCCCTGGCAGCAGTGGTGGTCTCCAGGAGGATGTGGTAAGCCTCTGGAGGATGCACAGAGACTTCCCTCTTCTAAGGTAAGTATCTTATTTTGATCTTTAGGTTTTCCTTGGGTTCTTTTTAAGGCTGCGTAAACACGCACAACTAATGTTGCCCATCGGGGATCAGGACCTGATCCCCTTGGGCGACAGCGCTGGGCTGCACACGTGCATGTCAGCTGTGTAGCTCATGATGCGCTGTGTTGCTATGTGGGGGATGACGGAGGGACAACGAGCGGTGCATGCGTGATGTCACACGAAGGCCGGAGGAGTGGCGCAAACAATAGGATTGGCGCGGCTGGAGTAGATCCCCCTGGTAGACTGCTCACGGGGTGGGTGCCGGGGTTGCTGGGTGCCGTCGAGTGCTGTACACATGCCTGATTGTCAGCTGAGGTGGTGGTTATTGGCCTCCTCAGATGACTTAAGTTAGGAATATGTACAAGCAGCCCCCATGAGGTGGGTTGAAGCAGGTTCCTCAGGCGGCGGAAGTGGCGGCGGAACCCACCTGGCCATGGCTGGGGGGAGGCACTAAACTGGAGGGGGAATCAGCCAGGACATGGGAGCAGCGGGCACAGCATTTAATTGTGTCACGGAGAGCAGTGATGCGGCAGAGGAACACAAGGAAGGGAGTAATTGCGTCCCCACTCTCCGTGACACAATTAAATGCTGCACTAATAGATGGAGGGGGAGAGCGGACGGGGAGCCCCAGGTGAGGGAGGTGGGTCTTACCCCCCTCCCCACCATTGTACCCGCTTCTCCCCTGTCCTGGCTGCTACCCCCTCCAAGCTAACTATACTGAGGGCAATTATACTAACTATACCGGAGGGGGGGGCGGCATCCTCACAAGTTTGCCTCAGGCGGCAAAAAGGTCTAGAACCGGCCCTGTGTACAAGGCTTAAGAATCTGCAGCTACTGTCATAACTCAGTGAGGATAACAACCCCCTAAGAAAAAATAGAGGCAGCAGATGACACTGTGCAATGTACAATTATATATTCAAGTATGTAAAATATGGATGACAAGGGCTTAGTTTGAGGAAAGTTTAGTTGACATTTGCTTTAACTTCGTACAAAATTCCCTCCTGTATAATATATCTACAGCTGAAGATGTTCCAACTTTCACTGGAAGTCTCACATCAGCCTAATAACTGCAAACAAAAGCAAGTCCAAGAGATGAAAAAACTGTACTTCTCAGGGTTGAAAGATCTTGAAGTTGTCAGAAAGGATTTTTTCAGCACATCAACATGTATATGGGTCAGTTCGCCCAAAATGAATGTTTTGCCAACTAGCGTCTCATACGCTGGCAGATAGTGAACTGCAGCACGCTAAATAAGGTCAGAATAATTCTGAGTAGTTGTTTAATCAGTCTATATTTTGCATCTTCTTTTTGATCAGCATTTGAGAAGTTATGCTCAGTGCATTTTAAGCTAAACTCATAACAACTAAGTTATGTTCAATGTGACATTGTTGTGTTTGCAGTTGAAATCTTCCAATAAATAACTTTTTAAGTACAAACTGAAGAAAGGTTGCAAGATGTTCCTGTCACATCACATACTAGTATTTTGTACTGAGAAATACATCGAAAAATGCAAAAGTCATCAACAAAAATCAGACAATGAGCACATTATTTGTTCCCTCATGATCAGATACCGTATATTCCTGCATAGAAGATGACTGGGCATATATGACGAACCCCCCCAACTTTTCTATTTAAATATAGAGTTTGGGATATACTTGCTGTATAAGACTACCCCTCTTCCAACGCACACCAAATAAAAATTAAAAAAACATAATATACTGGTGCTATGGATGAACAGATACTGGTGCTGTACTGTATGGGGTACGCAGTATATAACAGTATACAGGTGATTGACTGGATGGATTGGTCAACTCTCCCTCTCCATAAGCAGATTGGTCAGCTCTCCTTGTCTACCTGTTAATCAGAGCGGTACTGAAGAATAGACTGCGCTGTGCCCATAAAACATGCCTCTTTCACCTGTCTGGCCAGCCCTTGTATCCTATTTACCTCCTTCTCCGCCTCTCAGATCTCGCACATGCTCGCCTGCACCGCTTCACTACAGTCCCCAGCAGTGAGATCTGAAAGGCGGTAACAGGATAGGGCCGGCCAGATGGGTGGAAGAGGCATGTTTTATGGGCACAGCACAATCTCTTTCTTCCATACCCTGGGCGTCCCAGACCTTGCAGCGTGAGCTCCCCCCAGCATATGTGGTGACTGCCGAATCTCCAGTATGTGCATCACGTAAACATCAGCATGTCCCGTATACACATCGCTTATCAGCATCGTGTATCACCAGTCATCAAAGACACGTATAAGACCGACTTTTCAGAAGATTTTCAAGGGTTAAAAAGTAGTTGTATACGCCAGAATATACAGTAATTTGCAATATTAAACGAGAACTAACCCAAGCAAGGCTAACTAAGGTTATCATAGTGGTATGTACATACTGGATCCACATACCTCTGTGCATGGTTTGCTTCCCCCCACTTCAGTACCTGTAATAACATTTGTCTATAGTCACATTTTCAAACAGGGTGAGGCAGGTTTGCAGCGATTTTCCACCCTATCACCCTCCCATTTCCTCCTCTTAAAGCTGGATTGTCAGCCATAAAATTTCATTTACCCACTGCTCTGTGTTTATTATGCAGTCTACAACCTGACCCTGCATTGGAAGCATTCCAATATTATCATAAAAGTTTCTGCTGTAATAAATCTTATCTCAGTCAGCCTGGCTCTATTTGGTACATTGCTGAGGAGAGAGAAGCTTGTTATCTATCTTCTCAAATTCCTGCTCCTCTTTGGTTGGCTGAGGGCAGTTCAGTGTGACAGGCTGATGTTGAGAAGGGAAATACACCTCACCCCTCTGCAGAATCTGTTTAAATACGATCTGTTGTGCTCACATATGTTTACAAAGCAAGCTATTTATGACAGTGCAGGTTCTAGGAAAAAAAGAGTGAGGGAGGAAGTTACATCAGGATTGGCTTCAGTCACAAGCAGTAAAGATGGAAAATGCCTGGAACGATTTTCTGTTTATTTATTATACAAAGTTCACTAAAATCAAAATTGGGACAGTACAATACATCTGCTATGTGAGTAGAAACAAGTATTTATCTACTTATATATGCATTTTTTTTCCTAAAATAGTATGGCTGTCCCTGCTGCTTTAAAAATTCCCACTAATGACACAATCGTTGTACAATCTTACCAAAGCTTTGAAGTAGAAATGAGTGAATTTACTTTGAATGCATATTTTAGGCAGTCCCACATATTACATAGAAATGGTAAGTGGCTACAAAAAAAAAAAAAGATTGTATCATTAATTGGTAGTTGGGCACCTTTAGACATAACACTAGCACAATTACTTTTCCTATTGTACACTCCATCCTCTATATGTTAGAAGCAATTTAACTATCTGCAAACCTGATGAATGACTGTATGACATCCCATAACAGCACTAGAAGATAAATTCACACATTCACACATGAAATACAGGCAGACCCCTACTTACTTGGGTTATGTTCCAAAAGATTGTTTGCAAGTTGAATGTGTTTGTAAGTTGATTCCCGTGTTATACACAGCGAAAAGTGGATAAATGATTTACTTTTGGACAACTCTGGATTAGAACATATAGCATAAATGTATGTTTTTTTGGTTGTTTTTAATGTGCCTTTAAATTGTTTTCCATGACTTTGTACTGTTTTCACTAACAGTTTATACAATTGTATATAACAATTGTATTTAACAGAGCAAAAATATGTAAGAAAGAAAAATTCAGTACTGTATATTTTGTACATGAAGACAATTTTGTGTGCCTCTTTGAAACTTAATTTGTGTAATTTGTAAATAATGTACTGTATCTAAATTAGAAACACAGACCAGCAATAACTAAATATAAAAGTGACACTGTAGTTAAAGTGTACCTGAGGCAATCTGTGACATGTTGAGATAAACGTGTATGTATTGTACAAAACATTAATAACCAGGCTGTTTTACCAGCTTTATTTTGCTGCCTGAAATAATTAATTTTTAGACATGGAAGTGACAGCTTCTATCTTGTTGGTAATATAGTTGTCAGAAAATTTAAAAAACATCACTGAACAGAAGTTTACAGCCATAAAAGTTTTCCTGGCCGAATATACTTCTAAGGGCAGGGAGAGATAAAATACATGAACTATTGACCTTTTTCTAACTCTGGGTCACTTAATAGGCTGCCACTGATTACAGACCAGAAAACATTCAACCTACTTTGTAAATGTTTAAATATAAAATAAAACCCTGGATACTTCAAAAAGTCATTTTTAGGAGTAGGAGTATAAATATAATTGTTTATCTCATCAGTTTATTTTCACCTTGGATTCACTTTAACCTTCCTGGCGTTCTGATTTCCACGGCCCTGCGGCCGCGGGAACGTTTTTTGCACATTTTTTTTTATTTTTCATGTAGCTAGCCTAGCGCTAGCTACATGATTCTCCCCTCCCTGCGGCGTCCCGCCCACCCCTCCGATCGCCGCTGCACAAAGGCCCGTCCGGAAATCCCGTTCTGAACGGGCTTTTCTGGAGGCCTTCCCCGTCACCATGGCGACGCACGTCGTGACGTCATCGGGAGACCCGATCCACCCCTCAGCGCTGCCTGGCACTGATTGGCCAGGCAGCACACGGGGTCTCGGCTGGGGGGGCGCTGTATCGCGGCAGGTAGCGGTGGATCGGCGGCAGGCGGCAGCGATCGGGTAAGGCATGCAGCAAGCAAAGTGCTTGCTGCGTGTTTTAAAAAAAAAATTATTCAAATCGGCCCAGCGGGGCCTGAGCGGTCACCTCTTTATCATCTACAATGCATAGACACAATGGTGTAATACAAATGACTAGACTGCAACAAAGCTTTTGTTCCCCTGTCCTCCACATTCACATCTTCTTTTCCCTCCACGATTACCCCCTAAAACAGTAAGGATGCGCATTCGGATTTTGTGAAATTTAAATTTCCGATGGGAAATCCAATTTTAGCAGAAATACCGCATTACCACAACTCGGTAATTTTAGACCAATCACAAAACTCGGAAGCATTGGATCAGAGAATGCAAAAACAGCACGGAAGTATTTGGCCAATCAGAGAATGCAAAAGATGACCAAAAAGAGGTACTCCTCGGAACTCGGAAATGACTTTGGCGGAAATACCGCATTACAGCAATTCGGTAATTTCAGACCAATCACAGAACTCGGAAGCATTGGACCAATCAGAGAATGCAGAAACAACTCAGAAGTATAAAAAGGCTTCTTGGAAATCGAAAACTGGAAGTTGGATATCAATAGGAAATCGGAAGTCCGTGGAATTAGTTATTGGCATTGTCATAAATCTGAATATCCACAGATCAGAAATAAGCATTTTTTAACCATGCCTATAAAACAGTGCAACCTCCATGATTCTTCTATTCTTCTATCAGTAAGAATTATAGCCACAACAAAACCTGCTATTTAGGTGGGCCTACTATTAAATGGAGGGAGTGAAAGAAGTTTCAGCAAGGCATGGGAGCTGCCACCCCTGTAGGTATAGGTATGCCTCTGTACAGACATCTACGAAACAGAATGGAGTGTAAATAGTGGCAGAAATTACAGGTATCACAAAGGCAACCCAATGAACAGTGACAAGTGGATCACTCCTAGGGATGAGCGAGAATGCCTTCGGCAGTCTCACAGGAATTGCCTCGAATTTTGGTTGGTTCCGAGAATTTTTGCCAAAGACAATTTGGGAATTCCATTAAAGTCTATTTGCTGACTTTAAAGTGTACTCGAGCAGACGCTTGGGTACAAAATAACATACTTACCTAAGTAGATGGAAGCCTCAGGATCCTAATGAGGCTTCCCACGGTGTCCTCCAGTCCCCCATTGCTGCCCGTGGACACTGTTCCCCCATTGCTGCTACACTCCTCTTCAGGCATGAGCGCAGCAGTACTGTGCCTGCGCAAATGTGGCCATGCCTTCTCACTAAGCTGAAGCTGCTTGTGCAGCTGGAGAGACCCAGGCAGTAGTGGAGGACCAGAGGACACTGTTGGAAGCCTCATTAGGATCCAGATGCTTCCCTCTCCTTAGGTAAGTATGTGGCAGGGATCGGCATCTGATCCCTTGGGCAACACTGCAGGTCTAAGGCTTTACAGATGCATTGCTAGCCTGCAGGCTAGCTACACGTTCTGTTCCTCTGGGGGGGGGCACAGGAGTGATCTCACGTGGCAGGCAGGGTAAGTGAGGAAAACAATGCTCTCAGCCATCACAGTGCAAGCAGCCGAGAGGGGCCGTGGGGGGCTGCGCACCCGCTAGATCCAGTGGCGTAGCTAAGGAACTGTGGGCCCGGTGCAAGTTTTACAATGGGGCCCCCCAAGCACTCTATACATAACAATTGATACGGCACACCAAAACCTGCCAATGGCACCTACAGTGTCAGAGGTGCAAGAAGAGAATGGGGAACAGTTTGTTAATGACTACCACTATTCAAAGTATCTATAGAAGTGATTATTATGAGCACATGACCAATAGAGAGCTAATACTGAAGTTGAGGAGGGCCCCAATGCGGTGGCTACCTCTGCAACCCCTATTGCTACGCCTCTGGCTAGATTGTTGGCAGAGGGGAGCCTCATCGCCTCATCACCACCTTTGGCAAGTTTCATCCAGCGTGTGTACGGAGCTTAATATACACCATGCCCTTGTGTTATCTATTTGTTATTTAACAAACTGCATTTTAATGCCAATGTGTTTATCTCAGGCATATCCTTTCTTCAAATGATCGATTTTCTATAACTGCATTAGGTAAAGGCCAGATTATTGTTGCAAACGGAAGAAAGCAGGCTGTGGGATGACATTCATATTGCTCTAACAATGAAACAATTAAGATTCTCCTATTCCTTTTAGTACATAGCATTAAACGTAGAGGCATAGCTAGTGTTATATCAGACCCAATTACTCGAGCATACTGTTCCTTTCATGCTGTGGCACTTCCTTGCCCCCCGAAAACACTTTCTCCCTCAGTCTAGCAATTAACTGCTTGAACAGTATAATAAGGAAGCAATTAAGAGGTGACAGAGAAAAATTAACACTCCGTTTCACATTAAAGGTCAAGTGAGTATCCTTGCCATTGTGAGCAAAATGTGTCTTTGAAAACCTGTAGTTTGTATGTATTTTTCTTTTGAATAAGAAGCCAGCTCCAGGTTTTTTTTGTCTAGCATCCCAATTTCAAAATGGATGATAACTAATTGGATGCTGTCTGCTAAAATAAGCCGTATTAATTGCAGTTTGTTATCCAGTAAGTGTCAAGGAAAACAAAATCTGTGTAATGTGTAGGCACAAAAAGTAAGCAACTCTGATTTAAACATGCAGGCTGTGTACTGTAGCAAATAAAACAAAGTGCCTGATGCATTGTTGCCATGGCAGAGGCCATTTGCATAGTAAATAACAGCTATCACCAGCATTCCGCTCTTTTACGAAAAATTCTATGCTGTGTTGTCAGCTGTGGGCCGTGTCAATATGGAGGAAATGGAAGCAAGCTTTGTTTTGTGGTTTTTTTTCCCCCCGGCGCACTCACTGCTGCATTGTTAAAGAGACCGATGGCAAAGGTATATTTTATTTTATGAAATAGTAAGCAGTTTTTAATACCGAGTAATTATGGTTGGATTCATCATGGAAAAAAAACTATGCTACATGTTCTTTGAATAGATAATATAACATGCAATTTTACAACCATTCCTATTAGCCAATGAAATGTTGGCTTTCATTGGAGTTTTTAATGTGAGTACTTCAAGCTGGGCGTTGCAGCATTCATTCAGAGTGGCCTATTTATAAAAATGCTAACAGGGGGTTGGCTTTTTTAATGAAAAAAATAATAACAATTTTAGCATTCAACCCATTTATAAAATTGCAGATAAAGTCTAGGGGTGTGTTTACACTATGCATATTGTGCAGGCCTGGATTTACATCACAGGAGCCTATAGATATAGATGTCTTGGCACCCTAGACTTTGCCCTCCATAAACCTACAAACACCGGCCAAACTTCTCTGCAAGTGTGCTGGCTGTCCCAGCTGTTACTTCTCCCTTACCTCCCCTGCCCAGTGTTGGTGGCCACATCATGTGCCCCTTCGTGTTGGGTAGCCAGAAGAAGTACCTTCAGTATTAAGTAGCTTGTGGTACCTCTGACTAAATGAAGATCTCATCAGTGGAATGCAGAGAGCTGGGTGAGTAACCTCTCATTTACACTCTTCTCAGGACTCTGCATAGGGAAGGAGTGAGGGAGGTGCTCGGGGAGGTGAGTGAGCCACCTTTCTATCATCAGGCGCCTGTAGGCACGTGCCTACAGTGCCTTATTGTAAATTCAGCCCTGATTTTGTGTCACACTGTGCTGCCGCACTATTCATACCATTGAGATGGGGTGAGACTGAGAACACCTCCAAATGCCAAAAGCAAACTCAGCAAAGGTTGTTCTTCCTGAGAAAACTGAGGAAGTTTGGGATGCCGCATGAGCTGCTGACCAGCTTCTATACTGTCACTATTGAGTCTATCCTGTGCCCCTCTATTATCATCTAGTATGCAGGCGCTACCACCAGTGAGAAGTACAAACTCCAAAGGGTGATCAACGCTCCTCCACATATACAGGCGTAGGATCCAACAGGATCATGCACGATCCCCACCTCCCTGGCAGTCGTTTCTTTAATCTCCTTCCTTCAGGCCTCCGCTTTAGAACCATCCCCACAAAAACCTCCAGGCACAGGAAAATTATTTTTCCTACTTTGATAGTGTTAATCACAACTGTACAAAAAATAGATGGAGGAGGAAATGTTCTAACTCTGGCTTGTCGCTAACACTTGTTTGCCAATACTTCAACCTACCCATATTAGTAGACTCTGACAGCACTCTCATTGCCACTTCCTGTCGTAACTCATTTGTTTCACTTCTGGCTTCACAGCATTGGCTGATAACCTGCAGTGGGCCTTTAGTACCTTTTTTTTTTAGTAACTTTTCAGACTGTTCTGAGTCCTATTTCAGTGGAATTCTGGACAAGGAAATGTCTAGGAGTAGATTCTCTGTTGGCACAGGAGCTGTAACTGTGATCCCTGTTAGTGTTGGGCGAACACCTAGATGTTCGGGTTTGCGAACGTTCGCCGAACATCGCCGCGATGTTCGGGTGTTCGACCCGAACTCCGAACATAATGGAAGTCAATGGGGACCCGAACTTTCGTGCTTTGTAAAGCTTCCTTACATGCTACATACCCCAAATTTGCAGGGTATGTGCACCTTGGGAGTGGGTACAAGAGGAAAAAAATTTAGCAAAAAGAGGTTATAGTTTTTGAGAAAATCGATTTTAAAGTTTCAAAGGGAAAACTGTCTTTTAAATGCGGGAAATGTCTGTTTTCTTTGCACAGGTAACATGCTTTTTGTCGGCATGCAGTCATAAATGTAATACATATAAGAAGTTCCAGGAAAAGGGACCGGTAACGCTAACCCAGCAGCAGCACACGTGATGGAACAAGAGGAGGGTGGCGCAGGAGGAGAAGGCCACGCTTTGAGACACAACAACCCAGGCCTTGCATGAGGACAAGAAGCGTGCGGATAGCAATTTGCGTTTTGTCGCCATGCAGTCATAAATTTAATACAGATGAGAGGTTCAATAAACAGGGACCGGAAACGCTAACCCATCACAGATGTTCATTGTTCATGTTACTTGGTTGGGGTCCGGGAGTGTTGCGTAGTCGTTTCCAATCCAGGATTGATTCATTTTAATTTGAGTCAGACGGTCTGCATTTTCTGTGGAGAGGCGGATACGCCGATCTGTGACGATGCCTCCGGCAGCACTAAAACAGCGTTCTGACATAACGCTGGCTGCCGGGCAAGCCAGCACCTCTATTGCGTACATTGCCAGTTTGTGCCAGGTGTCTAGCTTCGATACCCAATAGTTGAAGGGTGCAGATGGATTGTTCAACACAGCTATGCCATCTGACATGTAGTCCTTGACCATCTTCTCCAGGCGATCGGTGTTGGAGGTGGATCTGCACGCTTGCTGTTCTGTGTGCTGCTGCATGGGTGTCAGAAAATTTTCCCACTCCAAGGACACTGCCGATACAATTCCCTTTTGGGCACTAGCTGCGGCTTGTGTTGTTTGCTGCCCTCCTGGTCGTCCTGGGTTTGCGGAAGTCAGTATGTCGGCGTACAACTGGCTAGAGGAGGGGGAGGATGTCAATCTCCTCTTTAAAGTCTCCACAAGGGCCTGCTGGTATTCTTCCATTTTGACCTGTCGGACTCTTTCTTCAAGCAGTTTTGGAACATTGTGTTTGTACCGTGGATCCAGAAGGGTATAAACCCAGTAATTGGTGTTGTCCAGAATGCACACAATGCGTGGGCCGCGTTCAATGCAGTCCTAGGCCGAAGAGGTCATAGCCTAGGGTCACAAAAACCTGTTTGTTTGGGCTATTTCAATGGTAGTGATGGTGACGTACATAAACCTCAGCTATGGCCGTTAGCAACGTCTGAATTTCACGAAATGTCTCCTGCAGGTAGAAGACATATTGTTAGACTTGGATTCCAAAGATGGGGTCCCTACATCTCTGCAAACTAGAGTTACAGGGGTCCAAAATTGGTAAAATCCCCCATAGACTTTCATTGGGCCTACTATTTACCGTTCCAAAATCTCACACCATTTCAAAGGGCAATGGCTCAGCAGTGGCAAAACTCACCAGTCATGATCCCCCTAAGGGTCCCTACAATGCTAGAAAATTTGGTACTGCTGAGCCATTGCCCTTTGAAAAGATGTGAGATTTTGGAAAGTGAAATAGGGAGGCAATGAAAGTCTATGGGGGATTTTACCAATTTTGGACCCCTGTAACTCTAGTTTGCAGAGATGTAGGGACCCCATCTTTGGAATCCAAGTCTAACAATATGTCTTCTACCTGCATGAGACATTTCGTGAAATTCAGACGTTGCTAACGGCCATAGCTGAGATTTATGTACGTCACCATCACTACCATTGAAATAGCCCAAATAAACAGGTTTTTGTGACCCTAGGCTATGACCTCTTCGGCCTAGGACTGCATTGAACGCGACCCATGCATTGTGCGCATTCTGGACAACACCAATTACTGGGTTTATACCCTTCTGGATCCACGGTACAAACACAATGTTCCAAAACTGCTTGAAGAAAGAGTCCGACAGGTCAAAATGGAAGAATACCAGCAGGCCCTTGTGGAGACTTTAAAGAGGAGATTGACATCCTCCCCCTCCTCTAGCCAGTTGTTCGCCGACAGACTGTCTTCCGCAAACCCAGGACGACCAGGAGGGCAGCAAACAACACAAGCCGCAGCTAGTGCCCAAAAGGGAATGGTATCGGCAGTGTCCTTGGAGTGGGAAAATTTTCTGACACCCATGCAGCAGCACACAGAACAGCAAGCGTGCAGATCCACCTCCAACACCGATCGTCTGGAGAAGATGGTCAAGGACTACATGTCAGATGGCATAGCTGTGTTGAACAATCCATCTGCACCCTTCAACTATTGGGTATCGAAGCTAGACACCTGGCACAAACTGGCAATGTACGCAATAGAGGTGCTGGCTTGCCCGGCAGCCAGCATTATGTCGGAACGCTGTTTCAGTGCTGCCGGAGGCATTGTCACAGATCGGCGTATCCGCCTCTCCACAGAAAATGCAGACCGTCTGACTCAAATTAAAATGAATCAATCCTGGATTGGAAACGACTACGCAACACTCCCGGACCCCAACCAAGTAACATGAACAATGAACATCTGTGATGGGTTAGCGTTTCCGGTCCCTGTTTATTGAACCTCTCATCTGTATTACATTTATGACTGCATGGCGACAAAACGCAAATTGCTATCCGCACGCTTCTTGTCCTCATGCAAGGCCTTGGTTGTTGTGTCTCAAAGCGTGGCCTTCTCCTCCTGCGCCACCCTCCTCCTGTTCCATCACGTGTGCTGCTGCTGGGTTAGCGTTACCGGTCCCTTTTCCTGGAACCTCTTATATGTATTACATTTATGACTGCATGCCGACAAAAAGCATGTTACCTGTGCAAAGAAAACAGACATTTCCCGCATTTAAAAGACAGTTTTCCCTTTGAAACTTTAAAATCAATTTTCTCAAAAACTATAAGCTCTTTTTGCTAAATTTTTTTCCTCTTGTACCCACTCCCAAGGTGCATATACCCTGTAAATTTGGGGTATGTAGCATATAAGGAGGCTTTACAAAGCACGAAAGTCGGGTCCCCATTGACTTCCATTATGTTCGGAGTTCGGCTCGAACACTCAAACATCGCGGCCATGTTCGGCCCGAACCCGAACATCTAGATGTTCGCCCAACACTACACGTGACCCGTTCGGCCAATCACAGCGCTAGCCGAACGTTCGGGTAACGTTCGGCCATGCGCTCTTAGTTCGGCCATACGGCCGAACAGTTTGGCCGAACACCATCAGGTGTTCGGCCGAACTCGAACATCACCCGAACAGGGTGATGTTCTGCAGAACCCGAACAGTGGCGAACACTGTTCGCCCAACTAATCCCTGTGCATGATAGTCCTTTGACTGCTATCGCAATGGCTGCATTTAAAAGACACCTGAACTGAGAGGGATATGGAGGCTGCCATATTTACCTCGCCGTCCTGCTGATTCTCCCCAGGACAAGCATGCAGATTAGATGTTTGACTAAATTTTGACTTGATTTGCTGACTTCAGATGCCCTTTTTAATGCAGCTATTGCAATAGCAGTCAAGGACTACCATGGGGACCTGCAGGACAACCCATGCATCTAATGACCAGAGGAACATCAGGACACCAGCTAGACCTCACCATGCCACCATCTTTGAGCGTAAGCCAACTGGGATTTGTAGTTCCCTTCTTTGATTTGGGCACCTTGCAAGTAGCTACTTGTAGCCAGGGCTGGATTTGTATTCTTAACTGACCAAGGCCACGGTCACCAGCCACCCCCCTTCAGTATAGGTAGTGAGATGACGCCTCCTCCTTCCCTCCAGTATAGGTAGTCAGATGACCCCCTTCCCTCTAGTATAGGTAGCCTGATGACTCCCTTAATTCCTGCTTTTCCCACCCCCCTTTCAGTATAGGTAGCCAGCTCACTTTCACACCGCAGCAGTCATCAGTGTCACTCATGTCTCCACTTGTCTCCAGTGCAGAAGCTTCCTCTTCCTTGCCGTCTCCAATGCTGCCCAAGTCCATAGCCACTGGCCACAATGCAAACGTGCACAGAGAGCAAGGTGGCTGCTAAACAGGCGGTTAGCAGCATCAGCCTGATCTCCTTGCATTGCAGCATTTTCAAGCTTGCAAATGCTGCAACAGTTTAGCCTGCTACTTTGGTGCCCTTGCTTCTGTGGGTGCCCTAGGCCATGGCCTAGGGGGCCTTGGCCTAAATCCAGCCCTGCTTGTAGCCCACCCTTTGTTTACCTGCTGCTGCCTGGACTCATCTATGTTCCTGTTGGACTTTCGTGCCATATTAGTTTTAGTAAACTGTGATGTGTTTATTTTTTTATGGTGTGCTGCTGTTATGTGCGCCAATAAAAAAGAGTCAGCTTAGTGGCCTGTTTACCAGAATAGTCTATTTTTGTGCTCACTTGTCTGTTGCACTGGGTGTTATTTTATTCCTACTGTACTAGACTGAGATGGTAACGTATAGCATAAAGATATGTGCATAGCTTATTGATGTGCCCTCTGAACACTACCTTAATCTATAAATAAAATCCGGGACTGCTTATTTTTCTTCATTAATAAAAATAACTTTAACAATGTAAGAAAAACATGCAAACCTTTTGGGCAAGGGCTCCGGGGAATTTAGGATCTGACAAACCGTATGGCATGCAGCCTGATTTAACACCCCCCACCCACCCGCTGCAGCCACCGGCTCGGGGACAACTGCATGCCAAATTATGACCACATCTCGTAGAAGACAACCTCAAAACGAGTGCAAGTTGTTGCTCACCACTAATGATTTTAACCAACCTCCGGAGCACTAAACCCCGCCTGCTGCAATGACATAAACCACCACCACCAATTCTCCTCTTGCTGCTGCCGATCTCCTTCACTGAAGCTCACCTCGTGCAGACTGATGTCACATCCCCTTCTGTCTCCTTATCCACCAGTTACTCCTCCCCCGCCTCCTCCCTGCTTCCACAACATTAACCCCTAACTCACCCAAGGCCTCCTCCTCATTCCCCTGCATTAAACCCTGGCATGCTGAAAGCTAGCCCTATCATGGGGCCCTCCCTTCCATCTCTCTGCACTCCTTCACTGCGGGCCCATCTGGATCGTTGTAGAAACTCAGGACCTTTAATAAACTTTAACAAAAACAGGCTGTGCATCTAAAGGCTTGCACACACATATGAAGACTGTCACCTGACAGGGATCAGGATTCAATCCCACAGGTGACAGTCTGGGGTTGTACAGTTATGTCCAGGGCAGGTTCTAGACTTTTTTGTTGCCTGAAGCAAACATTGTGAGGAATGGATGCGCCCCTCACTATAGGTAACCATATGCAAGGCCCAGTATGTGTAACTGGAGGAGTCCCTAGAATTAGGTAGTCAGAGAGAGGACCCCCTGTATTGGGTAACTAGATGTGACCCCCAGTAAAGGTCTCCAGACAAGACCCCCACACTGATTAGCCATACGTAGCTCCCTTCTAGTATAGGAAGCCAGATGTGACCCCTAGTATAGGTAGCTAGAGATCCCCTCAATGATTGGTAGCCAATGAGTGAATAAGGCCAGGTCGGCGGCCGCTACAGAGGGGACCCCAGGTGAATTCTTGAGAGTGGAGCTGCAGTGAGGGACATACAGGCTTCTATGGGCTGGAGGAAGCCCCAAGTAAGTAAATCAGATTTTTCAATTTGCCTCATGAATCCTTCAAGCCCAATAGACTCCAATGCATTTGTGCAAAAATGTGTTTTATCAAATGCGATAATTTTGTTTTTCCCTCTCCTCCGCTCCCTCCCGTAACTGCCGCCACCTCACACAGTAAGCGCGCACACCGCACACATGCCCGCCGCACACGCCCGCCCGAGTGCCCCCCTGGCCTGTCCTGCTCTCTGTTCAAAGGGTGACCCTGTGGCACATGCGCAGTAGCACAAACGCAGGGACACAGACACGGGACACAGAGACACAGGGGTTTTATTATAGAGGATTATTATTATTATTATTAATTAGAATGCAGAAATTGCTAACATCCTGTTCACACTTTCTCATCAAGTTATTGGATGTAAGTTTTTGGAGATGTTTGAATACTTTAAATGCAATAATGTTCTCATAACCAAGCCCTTATTGCTCTCGGGATCATAATATGACTTTCAGTTCCAACTTCAGGAACTCTTAACCCTTTAGCAGACAATGTATTTAGAGGCTTGCAAGTGCTCCAGGCCAATTTATTTTAGCACATTTTTAGTTCTTATTTGTTACATTTCCCTGCTTCTAATTAGTACTGTTGTGATATGTATTTATGGGCATTTGCCACTAGGGGGCAGTGGGAGACAATAACAGAGGATTTCTCATATCAGCTTCTATATTTTCTGCTAGGAGAGAGATTAACACATTCCAAGAATTTACAGCATAACAAGTTCTGCCAACTGAGGTCAAAAGCAGTGCACTTACTGTATGTCAAATAAGCCTTCACTTTCTGCATAAGCTTATGAGACAGAACATCCACACCTGGAAATGCTCTACTTTAGAAGAGATGACTAATGACTAGGAAACTGAAAACTGTGGTTCAGACTTCTGTCTATAACCCTAAGGCTGGGGTCACACTTGTCCATAAGGAAAAAATATCAGTTTTCTGCAATGGGCGGGTCTTTTCTCTTTGCTTTTTTCCTGCATTTGCTTTTTTCAGTGTGCATTTTTCATGCGTTTCCGTTTTTTCATTACTATTCGTATTTAACCTCCTTGCCGTTCTAAAAAATCCGGCAAGGAGGCAGCGCTGCACTTTTTTTAATTTTTTTTTTTTTTAAATCATGTAGTGAGCCCAGGGCTCGCTACATGATAGCCGCTGAGTGGCGGCATCCCCCCACCCACTCCGATCGCCTTCGGCGATCAGAGTATGCAGGGAATCCCGTTGAGAACGGGATTTCCTGCAGGGCTTCCCCGGTCGCCATGGCGACCGGGCGGGATGACGTCACCGACGTCATGGACGTCGTGACGTCAGAGGGAATCCCGATCCGCCCCTCAGCGCTGTCTGGCACTGATTGGCCAGGCTGCGCAGGGGTCTGGGGCGGGGGGGGGGGCGGCTCGGCGCGGCGGGTAGCGGCGGCAATCGCGTACTACACGCAGCTAGCAAAGTGCTAGCTGCGTGTAGGAAAAAAAAAATATGCAAATCGGCCCAGCGGGGCCTGAGAAATCCTCCTGCGCAGGTTACCCCGAACTGTGTTCGGGATAACCGGCAAGGAGGTTAAGTAAAAATATGTAAAAATAAATAATTTTCAAATACGTTTTTACTTTCTTTGGGCAAAAACGCATGCTTTTTTTTACCATAGGAAAGCATTGCATGCAGAACGCATAAGTTCTGCATACAGTATGCAGAAAGAATGAACTTGTTGAGCATTTTATAAATGCTTCTAAAAAGGTCTGTATGGCGGATTTTGTGGTGAAACCCCTCCTACAGTGTTTCTATGAACCTCGTTGCATTGAGGGAAATAACAGCTGTTTCCAAATGCCTACCCGCCAGTATCTCCCTCTGTGCTTATGTATATCTATAAAAAAACAACAGAAAACAAAAGTTTGCTTTCCTAAAACAGAAAGCATTTACAATAATTCACGCTGGAGTTAGATCCGAGATGTCTCCCAATTAGAGATGGCCCTAACGGTTCGCCGGCGAACGGTTCCAGGCGAACTTTGGGTGGTTCGCGTTCGCTGACGAAGGCAAACTTTTGTGGAAGTTCGATTCGCCCCATAATGCTCCATTGAGCACAACTTTGACCCTCTACATCACAGTCAGCAGGCACATTGTTGCCAATCAGACAACACTCACTGCTGGAGCCCCACCCCCCCTTATAAAAGGCAAGGTTCTCCTGCCATTTTACTCAGTCCTTTGCCTATAGTAATTAGTTAAGGGACAGCTGCTGACAGACTCTGCTAGGGAGAGTTTAGTTAGGCTCTTGTAGGCTTGTTCCTAGCTGATTGTTATTCCTTATACTCCCTCCTCACTCCTACCTCCCTCACCCTGGAGGGAGGAGGGTCTTGTCTTCCAGGGAATTGTAGTATTTCAAAAGCCAGCTTACATACCTTGGCCAGGAATTGAACCCAGGTCTGAGTGCATGGTAGGTAGCTCACTTCACCACTATACCACCACCAACACTACATGCTGAAGCCAGCCTAGCATGTACCATTATGATATATCCAAGAGAAAATTGCTTAAGGATTTGTAGTATGTTAAAAGCTAACTCACATTGGCCAGGAATAGAACCCAGGCCTACCGCCCGGTAGGCTGCTGTCCTAACTATTATACCACTAACACAACACACTACAATGCTACATGCTGAAGTCAGCCTAGCATGTACCATTGTGATATATCCAAGAGAAAAATGAGCTTGCTTAAGGATTTGTAGTATGTTAAAAGCTAACTCACATTGGCCAGGAATAGAACCCAGGCCTACCGCTCTGTAGGCTGCTATCCTAACTATTATACCACTAACACAACACACTACAATGCTACATGCTGAAGTCAGCCTAGCATGTACCATTGTGATATATCCAAGAGAAAAATGAGCTTGCTTAAGGATTTTTAGTATGTCAAAAGCTAACTCACATTGGTCAGGAATAGAACCCAGGCCTACCGCTCTGTAGGCTGCTATCCTAACCATCATACCACCAACACTACATGCTGAAACTTCTTGGAGCAGACTTACTTCCTCCCTCCAAAAGAAACACATACATCCCCATAAAATCATTCAACAGCAACTGCGTGCACAGTCTTTGTGGTACCCAGTCTCTGTGGCTCAATTGGTTAGCGTGTTTGGCTGTTAACTGAAAGGTTGGTGGTTCAAGCCCACCCAGGCATGGCCTTGCCTTTTGTGTTCAACAGTTGTCTGAAGAGAACCCCAGATAGCCATGTAGATTCATCTCTCTATCTCTCTCTCTCTCTCTAGTAGGGATGGTCACCGCTTTCCGCAGAACTGTATTTTCGGCAATTTTGGGTGGAAATTGGTCATTCCATTCCGTTTGGTCGGAACAGAATTGCTTTTTCAATCCGGCGGAATTCCGAAATTGCCTATGAAATTCTGCTGGTATCCGTTGATGGTTTTAAGATGAAAATTCACTTCAATGGCATCACATCCTAGAGAGAGAGAGCTAATTTTTCTCTTGGGTATATCACAATGGTACATGCTAGGCTGGCTTCAGCATGTAGCATTGTAGTGTGTTGTGTTGGTGGTATAATGGTTAGGATAGCAGCCTACAGAGCGGTAGGCCTGGGTTCTATTCCTGGCCAATGTGAGTTGGCTTTTAACATACTACAAATCCTTAACCAAGCTCATTTTTCTCTTGGATATATCATAATGGTACATGCTAGGCTGGCTTCAGCATGTAGTGGTGGTATAGTGGTGAAGAGAGCTACCTACCATGCACTCAGACCTGGGTTCAATTCCCGGCCAAGGTATGTAAGCTGGCTTTTGAAATACTACAATTCCCTGGAAGACAACAAGACCCTCCTCCCTCTGGGAGGAGAGAGAGAGGGAAGAGGGAGAGAAGGATTACACTTCCTGATGTTGTAAAGCAGTGTAGGCCTGCAATTGAGCATTCAATGAGATTTCTGTCCATAAAACACTGCTTTGTATTAAATCCAGATTTTTTTTCTGGGACTTTTGATGTGTATTTCACTTAGCCATGTCTTCCTCCAGGTATTAGACCCCTTGAAACATCTTTTCTATCATTTTTCTAGTCAGCAGAAATTTTTTAAAATGTTTAAGTTCGCCTCCCCATTGAAGTCTATTGCTGTTCGCGAAAGTTTGCGCGAACCGAAACTTCTGTGAAAGTTCGCGAACGGGGTTCGTAAAACGAAAATCGGAGGTTCGTGACATCTCTACTCCCAATGCATCACTGCTGAAATATGCATATCACCCATTATTGTCCCTGTGAGCTCAACATACCTTCAAATCTGCTGGAATGCAACGATGAGTCAGCTTGTTAATATTACAGAGCCACACTAATCCAACATGCATATAGACTGTTTCGTATTGATTGATCCTGATCAGTGCATGGCATGGATTAATGTGGCTCTATGGAGTAGGACTTGAAACAACCAGAGTTTCAGACAACCCAGCACATTCATGGTGAACCAGAACTCATTGGAGTGCATAAGGTGCTACAATGGACCAAAAAGCCCTCTTACTAAAATGCTATGAAAAACAAAAAGTTTGCTTTCTTAAAACAGAAAGTATTTGAAATAATTCAAGTTGGAGTGAGCTCAGAGATTTCTCCCAGTGCAACACTGCTGAAATTTGCAAAAACAATGTTAGTGGGTGTGGTTATAGATAATGACAGTTAGTGCTGTCTTTTTTATATGCTGTTTTTTTACATGCCTGTCAGTAGTAAAGATGATTACATGCAGGCTGATTGTGGATGAAACAATATGAATAAATTACATGGGAAATATGAATCATTTCTTGATCTCCCTTCTATTTTTTTTATTTCTCATTTTGTAATGTGATGATTTATCATTTTCCTCCTATCGCTAAAGTTCCTACTTAAATATAAATTGTCAAGAAGGTCAAGGTTTGGCAAGGAGGATACAGAGTTTTGTTAAGGTGCCCATTAACGGTACCATTTTTTCCACCAAATGTGATCTTTCTATGCGATTTTTACGATCGGAAAAACTCAGCAGGTAATTATTGATTGTTCACATTTACTGAACAATTATTTCTTCAAATTTGATCATAAAAT
Source organism: Hyperolius riggenbachi (assembly GCF_040937935.1). NCBI lineage: Eukaryota > Metazoa > Chordata > Amphibia > Anura > Hyperoliidae > Hyperolius > Hyperolius riggenbachi. Next base: position 108,413,898 of record NC_090653.1, read on the forward strand.
CAAATCCAACCTTCAGATTCATTTTATCCTATTTAGCAATCGAACATAGAATCGTTCCTTATCGATTGCCTTCATAAACGGCAAATGTTCTATACAATTTTAACTTTAAAATTCATCGAAAGATCCCATTTGGTGAAAAAATTGTACTGTTAATGGGCACCTTGTGAAGGATCAGTGATCCTCAAGTGAATGATAATGAAGAAACATTGCAAAAAGCAGCAACAAAGATCACATAGGATAACTGCGCTAATCCCAATCATATCCAAAAACCTAAAGGTATGTATTTCAAGCCCAGGCCAGCCCTGATCCCAGTTTCAGAAGAATTTCAGGAAGCTCAGGGTTGGTAGTCTAAACCAATGCCAAATATCAGTTTTATTAATTGGAACAGGTCTTACTAGGGATGGTCGCTGCTTTCCACGGAATTATTAATTCCGTGATTCCGGATGGAATGTAGTGATTCAGGTTCTGCAGTGACGGAACGGAATTGCTATAGTGCTATTTCGGAATTTCCGCAGACCAAAACGGAATTCTGCGGAATTTTACAGAATTCAAATTTTTTTCTCCTCTAACTGTTTTCTGCCTCATAACAAGCCTTTCTACTCAATAGACCTCCTCCTTCCTCCCTTCCTCCCTCCTCCTTCCTCCCTTCCTCCCTCCTCCCTTCCTCCCTCCTCCCTCACTCCCTTGAGAGTGAGACAGTGAGGGAAGGAGGAGGGAGGGAGGAAGGGGGGAAGGAAAGGAGGAAGGAAGGGAGGGAGGAAGGGAGGAGGGAAAAAGGACTAAGGGAACAGTCAATAGGGTCTATGGGCTACCATATAGCATAAACAAGGTTCCATTTGCGATTATAATAATTTTTCCGCCGGAATCCGGAATTCCACGGAAAGTCGTAAAAATCGGACGGAATTCTCATAGCGACAGAATTTAGCTCTGGCGGAATCCGCAAATTCCAGCGGAACGGAATTTGTTCGTTCCGATCATCCCTAGGTCTTACCCAAACTCTGACACAGACAAGTATAAAGTATGCAGAAGCTTCTAAAACTGAAACACAATCTGCATTAAATCCAACTTTACTAGCAGCACACACACAAAAAATTGGTATTGCAATTGTATGCTTAGAGTGTAATGACCAAAAGGAATCCCCGGAGTAAATTACAATGCTTTGGAAAAATCACAAAATGTAATTTCAATAAATATAATGTCATGAATCTTGGGCCACCGATGGCATACCATAAATATAAATGGGGTACAGCTGGGAACATCATACTTCCAAGAAAGACTTGGGAATAATGACTGGTAAGTTAAGAAACCATATTTAATAGATCATATAAAAAGCAAGTGAGGAGATCACATCTTTCAGTCAATATAATAATCGCTCTTTAGCATGCCACACTAGTTATTTACCCAGAGGAACTACTACCAGTACACTTCTTGTGATGCACCACAGATTACCTTTATGATGGAGGATAGTACCTGCTTTATATATGACCTCACTTCACCTTGTTGGCCTTCTTCCACATGGGATGCTATTGGGTCTTAGTATCTACTTGACAGAACGACTCTAGACACACACACACACGCACGCACGCACGCACGCACGCACACACACACACACACACACACACACACAGATATTTTTTGACAGTGCCTCATTCAATATACACATTTCCTCAATAAAACAAGTGCAGTAAAGCTAGGGAGGTCAACTTTGATCGCACGTGGTTTTTCAACCTAGATAACTATGTTACAAGGTTTTAGCCCCTTGTGCTTGCAAAAGGGGAGTATAGGTTAGAGTGAATGGTGGGTGATGTTAAAGGATACCTGAGGTGACATGTGACATGATGAGATAGACATGGGTATTTACAGTGCCTAGCACACAAATAACTATGCTGTGTTCCTTTTTTTTCTTTCTCTGCCTGAGAGAGTTAAATATCAGGCATGTAAGTGGCTGACTCAGTCCTGACTCAGGCAGGAAGTGACTACAGTGTGACCGTCACTGAAGAAATTCCAACTATAAAACACTTTCCTAGCAGAAAATGACTTCTGAGAGCAGGAAAGCAATAAAAAGGGTCAATAGTTCATAGATTTAAGCTCTGGCATACTTCAATGAATGTGTCATTGAGCAAAAACAATAAAACAGTTAAAACTTAGAAAGTAGATTTAAACATAAAATAAAACAGTGGAATACCTTAAAAAGTAATTTTTAGGAGAAGGAAGATAGATGCAATCGTTTATTTCATTTGTTTATTTTCACCTTGGGTGTCCTTTAACTACTTGGTGACCAGGTCACGCCGATGGGCGTGGATGCGGTGCCAGCCCCAGGACAGCCTAACGCCGATTGGCGTAAAGTCCTGGGGCGGGGATTTGCAGGAGATTACGCGCACCTCCGCCATCAGTCTCCCAGCAGGAGACTGTTAGACAGCAAAACCACTGTCTATTTACACTGCACAGCGCTGCGATCTACGGCAGCGCTGTACTGGTGACAGCCATGTGACGTGACCCTTACTGGTGACAGCCATGTGACGTGACCCTTGGGAGACAGGGGAGCGATCGGCTCTCATAGGCTGTAGCCTATGAGAGCCGATCACCGTCATTTGCTGGCAGGGGGATGGAGAAGAATAAAAAAAGAAGCAACATTTATTTAAAAATAAATACAATACATATTTGTATAAAAAAATAAACATCCCAGCATGGATCAGAGCCCACCAACAGAGAGTGGGCAGAAAAGAGTGTGCTGAGTTTTGCAGCCCTGCAGCGAGCCCTTAAAGCTGCAGTGGCCTAATTAGTGAAAATGGCCTGGTCACTAGGGGGGTTAAGCCTGTGGTCCTTAAGTGGTTAAGACATCAGGAAGAAGAGGTTAGGTGTAATGAATAGCGGAGATGCCGCTGCGAGGCCTGGCGGCGGGGCAGCTGTCTCCGTGTTCAGACCGGCGGTTTCCTCACAGCAACATGTGTCTGGTTTGCCTGGGCCTTCTAGGGCACACAGATGGCGAGCTACAGAAATCAGGACCTTTATGCCAGCAGGAGAGGTATCAGCTGATCAGGACGATCAGCTGATCCTAGCGGAACTCCTGATTGGCTGAGTGGCTGGGGGCGGTGCTGCGGAGCGCTGTAGTATATATAGATCTTGCTTGTCAGTTGCTGGTTGTCTGCCGTTGCGAATACTTACGTGTGAGCACTCAGACCTCAGTCAGATCCTACAGTGTGTTAGAACCAGTTGCAACTGGGAATTCACACTTAGCCAGATTCCGCTCTTGATGTTTACTTTGTCATCACTGTGTTATACTTTAGATCAGTTCCAGGGTGTTGAGACCAAGGACCTCACACCCAAGCATAGGATTATTTTGTTATTACTGTGTTATACTTTAGACCAGTTCCAGGGTGTTGAGACCAAGGACCTCACACCCAAGCATAGGATACTGTGTTATTCTTTAGACTAGTTCCCGGGTGTCAAGACCAAGGACCTCACACCTCAGACTAGGATTGTGCTTGATATCTGTTGTGACCTCTAGCTCTTTTGACCTCTCTCTTGCTTTCTGATTCGGTACCTATGCCTATCTGTCTACCAGTTGCCAACCTTGCCTGCACCCGGTTACCGAATCAGCCTTCTGTCTCTGTACCTTATCTGCTCGTGTGTTGCTGACCTGGCCTGTCTGACCCTTCTGGCTGTCACTCATCCCTCGAGTGATTAGTCTGTCTGTACTACCCGTGACACTAATCCACCAGGTGTCACTTAGCTGCAAGGACCTCCTGCTCCTCTGAGAGTCCTTCCTGCAGTTCAGCCAGTGGTCTCTACCCCATAGGAGTCCACTGGCTGCAGTACAGTCTGATTCCCAATCCATCTGAGAATCCTTGGCTGCAGTACAGTCTGACTTCCAGTCCATTAGGGAATCACTGGCTGCAAGATTATCTCTATCCCCTTCTCTTAAGAGATAGTCCCTGCACAGCCAGAGGTCACCTGCTCCTCAGGTGGTCACTGGCTGTAGTGGTATCTGTGTCTCTCGCTCTACGGGAGATAGCCTTACAGTTGCACCAAGCACTTACACTTCACTAGGTGTCCAGAGATTAGTCATACTTGTATTATTGGTGATTCTGCAGATCATCCATAATCAGGTATGCATCTGTATTGTTGGTGATACTGCAGATCATCAATAATCAGATACTCTCTGTGTGATGACAACAATCGTTACATTAGGGTTAGGCAACAGGAAGAGGTTTATGTTATGGGAGAAAGTTATGGATAAACATCAGGAAGGGGTCAACAATAGAGACAGAGGTTATAGTTAGGCTTTAAAATGGAGAATTGCCCATAAGGGGATCAATTAAGGCAAATATTAGGACACTAGCACTGAAATAAATAAAATCAATAAAACAGACCAAAAAATTCCATTCCTGATCATCTGCACTTATGTCATAACTACTGGCACTGACTCAACTTTAACTGGGGGGTGTTCAGTTGATATGGCATCATCATCACATTCAACCCTACAAACATACGAGCTGAAGACAGAGATCTGAACTGTCTGACACACATATCAGCCCTGTAAAAATACAGTAGCCTTGAAATACTGTTGATACCAGCACTTCTATCTCTTTTTACTGCACTCAAAATTGGAAAATTCTGCCTGGTTCTAAAGAAGCAGTTGTTATTTAGAGTTCTCCCTTAAAATCAAGAGTAAACCAAACAAGCCTTAAAGTGGACCCAAACCAAACATTTTTTTTAATTCAAAATATTTAGTTGCACCACTCTGACACATACACAGATAACTAAACACTCCTTCAAGCCTATAAGCATTTCAGTGCATGCTTTTCACCCTCCTCTTTGCATAACTAGGGTTATACAGGTGGCAACCATTAGCAATTCCTTCTTTGCTGGACACCATCTACTCCACCAGTTTGCCGGATTATTTGCCGGCAATATGAAAGGAAGGGAGGGGTTTCTCCAATGAATGTAAAATATTTTATATTTGTCATCATGCAGCTGAAAAAAGGCTGCTATTTATTATTATAATTTAGAAAATAGATTTTATTTCTGAAATCTTGTATTTTTAGTTTGGGTCCACTTTAATGCCCCATATAAATGTGTCTGCGAATGAGCCTTCAAAAAGCGGGATTATCAGCCACAAAATCAAATTCCATTTATCCACTGCTCTGTGGTTATTATGCAGCCTACAACCTAACCCTTCATTGCAAGCATTCCATTCTAATCATAAATGTTTCTAATGCAATAAATCTTATCTCAGTCAGCCTGGCTCTATTTGATACATTATATAACATACAAAATGTATGCAGGATATCAACTGCTTGTATAACAACCGTCTCACCTATAGAAACAATTCCAGACAATAAACAAATTTATAGGGAGCCTAGGTAACAAAGTATAAATCTTTTATTATTTTATCTATCAAATTCACAGCTAGGACATACTCTTAAAATCAATTAAAAATCTCATAGACATAGTGGCATAATTAACAAGGATACCCTCAGAGCTAATATAGGTGCACCTATAGTTATTTTGAATACCGGTATCAGTTTTCTTCAGGCCCCTTTCAAAGTACACTTGTAATCACTACCGTGTCAGCCATCAATAAAGCTTGTCTTCCATCCAACCTGTGTGCTTCTATGCACGCCTCTTATTCATAAAAGAATACGCTCTCATTACAGGCATATAAATGCCAAACCTTTCAGCATTAGCATTCAACAGACGATGAATATTATTTAAAGATCTCTTGAATAGGTAGAAGCATAGTTGCAAGTGATATAAAAGGTAAAAAGACAGAGAGCCCGATATAGTGTAGTATGTATTGGATAAAGGAGGAAGCAATGTGAAACGTAAGTATTATACTTACAAACCCGGGTTACCTCCAAGGTAACCACTTAAGAGGCAGGTGGGGAGAACAAGCCTGTCCCCCACTCAGGAATAAAACGTCGCTCTCTGTGGACAGGAGAAAATAAGGGTATGTCACTCTTCCACCAAGGGTGGACTTCTGAATATGCAAGGAAGTACAGAGGCGCCAGTAGGCTAAAAATCAATAAAAACGTTTAAAATATTAAGGCTGCGGTGGTTGACCAGACCAGCCAGCCAGCCTCAAACAGACACATATACTGTCAGTATAAAGCAGTAATAATTTATTTAAATACTCCCAAAAAAAGTTGCAACGCGTTTCGCAGGCAAAATCCTGCTTCATCAGGCAATAGATAACAGGAGTGATACACAGCACAGAGTCAAGAATGGACTTGGCACCTCTGTCTACAGAGACAGAGGTGCCAAGTCCATTCTTGACTCCGTGCTGTTTGAGGCTGGCTGGTCCACCACCGCAGCCTTAATATTTTAAACGTTTTTATTGATTTTTATCCTACAGGCGCCTCTGTACTTCCTTGCATAGTTGCAAGTGGCAGGTAAAAGCACAACTCACCCCTTGTGAGTGTGAACATTCAGCAAGCTCCAGCAGTTAGCGCTATTGCAATCTTCCGGTCATTACCGGTACTCACGTGTCCTTAATAGGACTTCACGGAAGCCATTGTTGCTTCAAGCTATCTGTTTCCTCCAGGCGCAGTCCACTTTAAAAGGTCGCGCTGTTTGCGGCGTCCGGGTGCACAGCCTACAGGAAGAGAGCGGAGGCACAGGTGGATCAGCGTGATGGCGTCAGGACACGTGACGCGTTTCGCCTATCGGCTTTTTCAAACGTGTATGAGTGCTGAATGAATGTAAAAGTCATGGGGTACGTATAATGAAAATCTTTGTTAAAGAAGAGAGGATCCAATTTAAAGACGTAGAAAAAGAACTAGAAGCCAGTACGGCAAAATTAAATGAATTTAAAGATGACCCTAATTTTGAAGAACTGAACTTTAAACTTAAAAAAACAGTTGAAAAAGAAAATGAAAGAATTAAAAATATTAAAGTGAAGAAATTTATGAGAGATGTTGAGGACTATAAAAGAGGGGATATTTTCAATTTGGGTGGCCGTAAATATGGATCCAGAGTCAGCAGAAAAGTGGGCTGGGGCAACACTTCAGAGGAATCAGGGGGTGAGTCCTTAGGAAAAGAAAGTGATAAATCTGGAAAATCAGGTATACTTAAAAAGAGGAAACAAAATAGAAAAAGGAAACCCAGAAGGAGAAGTAATAGAGAAACAGATAATGATGATTTTTTTTAGGGGTAGGAGTAGAGAAAAACGCAGCAAAAAAAGGAGGGGTACAGACCCGGGGGCAACAAGCGAGGAATGCCTCAGGTTGCACTCCGCGATAGATGGTGTCAGTGATGATGAAAATACCCTAAATGTGATTAATTTAACGAATATTACATTAAGTGATTCTCAATTATCTTTATTGAAACAATGTCTGAGTTTTTGCCATAAACAATTGGGATGCGCATTTGAAGCATTCAAAGATCTTCAACTCTTTTTGAGAAGGGTTCTCCTTAAAAGGATGTACGTCAAAAGCTCGGCAAATAATGATGATTGTTCTGAGATGATTGATATCGACGATATCGATTTGGACGACCTTTTTCAGGAGGTGGACCAAAATAACCCGACTTTAAAATTGCATACCCATCTTCACCCAAAATCTAGATTTATGCCTGCATTGAGCATTAAAAAATATACAGCAATGTTTATGGATCTTGTGGCAGAAGATCTAAAACAGATTGACTGGAAGACTAAGGGATCTGATAATCTAAGTAAGGCTGAGAGAGTTGCCCTTAAAGGGATACTGTAGGGGGGTCGGGGGAAAATGAGCTGAACTTACCCGGGACTTCTAATGGTCCCCCGCAGACATCCTGTGTTGGCGCAGCCACTCACCGATGCTCCGCCCCCGCCTCCGGTTCACTTCTGGAATTTCTGACTTTAAAGTCAGAAAACCACTGTGCCTGCGTTGCCGTGTCCTCGCTCCCGCTGAGGTCACCAGGAGTGTACTGCGCAGACACAGACCATACTGGGCCTGCGCTGTGCACTCTTGATGACATCAGCGGGATCGAGGACACGGCAACGCAGACGCAGTGGTTTTCTGACTTTAAAGTCAGAAATTCCAGAAGTGAACCGGAGGCGGGGCCGGAGCATCGGTGAGCGTTCAGCTCATTTTCCCCCGACCCCCCTACAGTATCCCTTTAAGGAATTACAGAATAACAAACAAATTGAGATTAAAAGGAGTGACAAGGGTGGAAATATTGTAATCATGTAAAAAGACTTCTATGAAGGAGAAATTAGGAGATTATTAGGGGATAAAGCGACATATGAAAAAATACGTAGCTGTCCCTTTAAAAACCTAATTAATGATAAAATTATATGGGGATATTTGGATGGAGTACTTATGGAAAGGGAAATTAAATTCCTTAAAATAGATGTATATACAATACCTACCTTCTATATTCTACCCAAAACCCATAAAAATTTGTTAAATTCCCCTGGATGCCCAATATTGTCGGGAAATGGAGGTCCACCTAAGAAGGTTGCCCAGTTCGTTGATTTAAAAATCAAGGATATTGTACAAAAATTACTTATTCTGGGGGTCTCCTTATTAAAGGAGACCCCCAGATGCTGCGGGGGAAGATGGCGGCGGATGTTAGCCGGGCGAGTGCGCATGTGTGGGAAGTGAGGCCGTGGTGCTGATGGACAGCACCACAGCGTAAACCTCACTCCCCATCGCTCGGTAAAAGGGAGCATCGCTTAGGCTTTCGCCTGAGTAATGCTCCCTAACGATCGGCCATCGCGCGAAGGATATGGGCAATAGGATTTGCCGGTAATCCTCGCGCGATGGCAAGGTGATAAGTAGCTCGCATCTGCAAGCTACTTATCACCTTGAATAGGATATGGCCCATAGACCTTTAAGGGTGAGGATTCAGGAGCATGTAAATAATATTAAAAGTAAATATGAAAAAAGTCCAATTGCAATGCCCTTCAAGGATGCCCATAACTCTGACCCAAATTTTCTAAAGGCTATGGGAATATATAAACTGAAAATAAGCCCTCGGAGAGGAGACTTTGATAAGCAATTGTTAAAAAAGGAGTCACTGTGGATTTACAAGTGCAATTCTATGCAACCTTATGGGTTAAATAGTGACATGAAATTGAAAGTATTCCTATAAATAAAAGCGATGTTGCATTCTCAAAAAGGACAACAAGATGGCTCCCTCAGTAGCTCACAGCTAATGAGATACAATGAATATGCAGATTGGTCAGGTGACGATATAAAATTTACGTACTGACTAACCAGCACTCATTCTCGTTTGAAAAAGCCGATTGGCGAAACGCGTCACATGTCCTGACGCCATCACGCTGATCCACCCGTGCCTCCGCTCTCTTCCTGTAGGCTGTGCACCCGGACGCCGCAAACAGCGTGACCTTTTAAAATGGACTGCGCCTGGAGGAAACAGATAGCTTGAAGCAACAGCGGCTTCCGTGAGGTCCTATTAAGGACACGTGAGTACCGGTAATGACCGGAAGATTGCAATAGCGCTAACTGCTGGAGCTTGCTGAATGCTCGCACTCACCAGGGGTGAGTTGTGCTTTTGCTTTTACCTGCCGCTTGCAACTATGCTTCTACCTATCCAAGAGATCTTTATATAATATTTATCGTCTGTTGGATGCTAATGCTGAAAGGTTTGGCATTTATATGCCTGTAATGAATAAGAGGCGTGCATAGAAGCACACGGGTTGGATGGAAGACAAGCTTTATTGATGGCTGACATGGTGGTGATTACAAGTGTACTTTGAAAGGGGCCTGAAGAAAACTGATACCGGTATTCAAAATAACTATAGGTGCACCTATATTAGCTCTGGGGGTATCCTTGTTAATTGTGCCACTATGTCTATGAGATTTTTAATTGATTTTAAGTGTATGTCCTAGCTGTGAATTTGATAGATAGAATAATAAAAGATTTATACTTTGTTACCTAGGCTCCCTATACATTTGTTTACTATTTGATACATTTCTTACGAGAAGGAAGCTTGTTATCTCCCCCTTTCACATGTCTGCTCCTCAGTGATTGGCTGAGGGCAGTTCAGTGTGACACAAGGCTGATTAAGGAGAAGCTGCTGATGAAATATGATCTATGCTGTGCTCACGTATGTTCACAAAGCAAGCTAGATATGACAGTGCAGTTTCTAGGTGAAAAAAGTAAGGAAAGAAATTACATCAGGATTGGTTTCAGTAAGAAGAAGTAAAAATGGCAAATGCCTGGAACAGTTTTCTCCTTATTTACTATATAAAATTCACTGAAATCAAAATGTGGATAGTACAATACATATGGTATGTACAGTAAGTAGAACAATTATTTATCTACTTATACATGTATTGTGTTTTTTTTTTTCCTGGGACAGTATGGCTGTGCCTGCTGCTTTAACAGAGAGTAAAAACCCATGTGTAAATGAATAGTGGTGCTATTAATGAATAATTTGTGATCACAAGTCTTTTTTTTGTGATCACTAGTCGGTATTCGTGATTAAAAACCTGCTGACTTTAGCAGTTAATTAAATAAAACACTAACCGAAAGGAGGGATACCAGGGAATTAGATAGCCAAACACTGTTGTCTAAACGACATGCCTATAGGTACATAAAAAGTAGTGTACACTTTATTATAAAGAATATATAGTTTAAAGGAATAGACACCACTATGTATTGGTGTGTCTCAAGTGAATACCTTATATAGGGACTGCAACCTTCCAACCATGGGGGTCTTGGCTGATCCCCCTCCACTTTTGAGTAGTAACAAAGTGGGGTGTAGCTATCTCATAGTTTGGTTGCTCAATTCACTAAAAGAGAGGCATGGGACCAGAGTGTGACAGTTCAAAATCATATATCTAATGCTAGCTGCCGACAGCTCAAAGGTGTTGATCCCATATGACTCCAAAAATGGGGAGGAGATGAACTACAAAACGTGCATGGTGCTGTACATAGACCTTAATATGGTCACATTTCACCTAAACGGCTTTCTCAGAAGGTGCTATACACATATACAAAGTGCTATACAACATACACATTCCACCATATTTACAAGTATTAAATTGCCCCCAATAGTATAGCCCAAGTCAGAGCTTTGACTTGGGCTATACTATGGGGGGGGGGAGGGGCAATTAAATGCATCCTTTTTTTTCTTTGAAACGTTAATGTTTCCTCTTGTTCCCATTGTGCTTCTTAACATATTTGGTGTTTCTAGCATGTAAGGGGGCTTTGATATTAACTGTTAAAGTCGGCGGGTTTTTAATCACCAATACCAACTCGTGATTCATGATTACATGCGGTTATTTGACTCAAAATTGCGCTCGAGTTGGATATCCCTTTCTACTCGTGATCATGAGTCAATTCGTAAGTGGGCAGAGTCAAATTCGTGATCACTCAAATTCATGATTGGGGGTATCCGAGCACCGCTGTAGATGACAATGGAGCAACAAGATTGTCTCATAATATTGTACCAAACTGACAGCTAAAATCTGCAATAAAATGTGGATCTGTACTATTAGTTAGCAGTGACCTGGATGTGGTTATAGAGCAGAATGTTTAAGAGGACCATGCAAGAAGAAGCTATATCATGCTGGTCCAAGCATACATGCTGATATACAGTAGCTCCAGAGAGGTTAGTAGGAAGAAAAAGATGCAAGGGTGGAAGGTTCTCATCTTTTCAAGAGGAACAATAGGTTTTCAAACCTAATAAAATAGGGGGTGAGTGGTGCTCGTCTCCTCCTTCCAGTCATCATTTCAATCAAAAACTGACACATAAAAATCACTCTATGGGCTGTTGCCCTTCACAGGCAGGGCCAGATTTAGGGCAAGGCCTCCTAGGCCATAGCCTAGGGCACCACAGAAGCAAGGACACCAAAGCAGCAGGCTAAACTGGTGCAGCATTTGCAAGTGTACAAATACTGCAATGCAGGGAGATCAGGCGAGCATCTGACCGGAGTACTCTGCTGTCAGTGGTCGGTGCAGCGGCCACCTTGCTCTTTGTGCACGTTTGCATTGTGGCCGGTGACTATGGACTTGGGCAGCATTGGAGATGGAGGTGATGGCTGATGCAGTGTGAAGGTGAGCTGGCTAGCTATACTGAAAGGTGGGGGGATGGGAAAAGGAGGGATTAAGGGAGTCATCTGGCTATCTATACTGGAGGGAAAGTGGGAGGGGTCACCCCGCTACCTATACTGGGGGGGTATCAGGCTACCTTTACTGGAGGGAAGTAGGGAGGGGTCATCTCGCTGCCTACACTGGAGGGAATTGGGAGGGGTCATCTCACTATATATCACGAAGGGGGCGGTAGTGGCAGTGGCCTAGGGCGGTAAAGAGTACAAATCCGGCCCTGTTCACAGGACATAGAAAATAGTCACACAATGATAAAAAAACATGTTCTTGTATGCACATCTTTGTCAAATGGAATCACTGTAAAAGCAGATATCCTTCTTGCTTGTTCCACTGATGACTAACTAGTGATTAGGAGGGGGGAGTCATTTGCTCATTAAACACAAGCAGACCTGCCCATATCTCCAAATTAAGACTTAAAGACCTAATTTAGCCAATCATTACCAGCCATGTATTTGTAACTAAGTCCATGCTTATAAATACAGTAAAAGGAAGTATATTTTACCTATCTGTTTTTATCTACTTGTATCATATCACTAATTTGAGTAGAGATAATCAAAAGTACATTTCAGTAATTAAAGAGAAGAAATGGAAGGATAGAGGTGCAATAATCTAATTCGAATATATGTTTTAATGTTAATATACTCTTTTACATCTAGCGTGATGTCATGAATCACTGGTGCTTATTATTGTACAAGTTTCCGGTCAGAGGTTATTTGGCAGGTACATCAAACAAACATGGATGGACATCATTACCAAAGCGTAATTTACTCCATCAAGATCACATTCCACCAAATATTTTATTTTAACGGAATCTAATACATCTTTTGAATTAGATAGGCAAGGCTAATTTAAAAGCATTCATTTATATAGCCCATCCTGTCCTTTGACCTCACCCAGAAGATAATTGCCCAACTACCCTAATTACCTCTGCTCAGGAATCTTGTACCCAGGCAACATATTTTGATTTATCAACACACGATCTTCAAACCATCTTCTGTGGCCAAAGATTAAAGAGCGGAAATGAAGCCCAGTGACTTCAATACTTTGTAAACATTTTACATTTTTCCTTATTAGAAGTTTGCTTTGCTTTGAAATTATACCCTAGACCATTGGATAAATAATTATCAACACTTAGCTCTATAGATGAGTAGAAACAGGGTGCAAGAGTAGATAAAGTCTCTGGAAGAGGGTGGATCACTGTGATAACCCGAGATGTTTCAAATTTTCCTTCATAAATAGATAAGAAACGCGCTTTAGCTTTAGTCTTGGCATTTGCAATTATTTGTGTCACGTGCATTTTTTCCTAGTTTTGCTATAGTGTGTAATATGAAAATGGCATGAAATGTACGGAACTGAAAATCAAAAGTCAAAATAAACATACACAAGTCATACTTACCTCCCACGAAGTCTACTCCTCAATCTCTTCCTCCTATCCTGAGTCCTGTTTGTCCACTGTGATTGATGGAATTATCCATGCTCCATTTTAAAAATGGCCATTACCCCATAACAGCTTCTGGGTAAGCACACTGTTAAACTGTAATATCGCCCACTTGAGTCATAGGAAAACATGGACATTATCTTGTTCATCAGTTGTCCTTTCATCTATAACTGACAGCAACTGATATATTTTAATTCTGACAAGATTTTGTCAGAACTGGAAGGAATCATTGCTAGAAGTACTGTAAATAGTGAACTTCTGAGTAGAACTGACAGTGCGGTAAGTATGTAATATTCATTTGTAGGTACATCGTATGTTTATTTTAAATCATTTTACACGGTTCAGGATCACTTTAAATGATTTCTGTGTTCATCTTGAGAAGGTCAATGTAGAATGCAGTATTTTGGGGCAAGTTACCAATGATTCAAAGTGTACTGTACTAAATATTAAGCTTCTGTGTGATTGTAGTGAAGATAAATAATTAACTGATCCCTCTCAGCTCTCCAGCTGTCCCCCCCATCACAGGAGTTCCAGGTTTTGCAGTGGGTGGCATCTGTGATTTCCTATCAGCTAGAGTGCTGCTAGCAAAGTGACAGTACGTGTGACACGACTGGTGCATGGATGGATGCTGCCTATCCTCTGAATCCTCTCAGGCTTTTACAGCAGACACAGGATTTTGGAGGTCAGACTCAAGTCAGTGGTGCTGTCAGCCTGGCATTTAGGCAGGACCGCATATCTGAAATATTGATTTTCATGTTCCCCTAAGATTCTTCCCACGAACCGTAGCCACTTGCAGAGGGGTCTCCATTGAAACCGTGCAGGAGGGTCAAATAAGGTGGATAGGCAAGGTGAGATTCATGTATAAATTGTTTTCCTATGAAAATATATACTGACAGTTATTTTAACAAGAAACAGTTCGTTCCATTAAAAAGAAGCAGCAGGGCGTCCATGACGTGACTATCGGAGTACTCAAAACAAAGATCTGCTTCTCAGGTGCATCCTAAGTGCTGTCATCTATGCATGCAAAGCAAGGAATATTTATAGGTACACCTATCCTTTACATAAAGAAAACGTGCGCTTGTTAAAAAATGCTATCTTGTGTGCATAATATACTGGTTGTGCACACACACCATACTTCTGGTCACATTTTGGCAGAACAAGGTCTAAAGCTAGGCAGACCCTCATACTACAGACGGATGTGTTGACTTGATCTCACTACTGAGAGAGGTCCGTTGGGGCATCTTTTGGTATAAACATGCTTGTTCAGGTCACCTGAGCATAAACACTCATACCACTGGGGCACAGAGAAGGGAATGCATCCAGATATCTCTGCTGCCAAGTTATCTCATGAGACATAGTGGCAATCAGACAAGGTTTTCTAACTTTTCAGATTGGCTTCTATTAAAAAGGCTGCATTGGTTTATTAGCCCAAAGTTTAGAACTTTTTTTTTTATCAGTAAAAAAAGTTTATTGAAAAACCTAAGCAGCAAATACAAATCAGGGATCACCATCATGATATTGACAGCAGTATAGCGCAGGAGGATAGGCATAATCAATCACATTATAGACGCATTAAAGGAACCCAGCAATTGGGCCCCTTGATCTTATAAAGGCATATAAGTTGAAAAGAAAATAAACACCATCAATGGCAAGTAGTGCATCTGAAAGGTTGTGTCAGAACAACATGGTGTCACAGCACAGCACGGTGGCGTAGAGGTTAGCGCTCTCAGCCTTGCAGCGTTGGGTCCCTGGTTTGAATCCCAGCTAGGTCAACATCTGCAAGGAGTTTGTATGTTCTCCCCGTGTCTGCATGGGTTTCCTCCGGACACTCCGGTTTCCTCCCACATCCCAAAAACATACAGATAAGTTAATTGGTTTCCCTCTAAATTGGCCCTAGACTATGATACATACTGTATATAGACATATGGTACAGGTAGGAACTAGATTGTGAGCTGAGGGACAGTTAGTGACAAGACAATATACTTTGTACAGCACTGTCTAATATGTCAGCGCTATAAAAAAAATACATAAACAAACAAGAACAATTAAGGAAAAAAAACAGAATTAAGTACAATCCTGACCAGTGTCACAGATCTTCTATTCATTTGTAATGTCTGACTAACATTCTTTAATAAAATGACAAGTATTGTGTGACAATATAAATCACTTATTACTTTCATGCCAGACATCATTGTGCATATAAGGCGAACTGCATTGTTTCCTGCACTTAAAGAGACACTGAAGCGAAAAAAAATATGATATAATGAATTGGTTGTGTACTATGAATAATTACTAGAAGATTAGCAGCAAAGAAAATATTCTCATATTTTTATTTTCAGGTATATAGTGTTTTTTCTAACATTGCATCATTCTATAATATGTGCAGATTACACAACACTCAGCATTCAAAATGATTCTTTCAGAGCAGTCTGTGAACTAATGACCTCTCCTCTGTCAGAGGAAAAGTAAATAGTTAACTAACAGTTGAGATAATAAAAGTCAGAAAACAGCCCTCTCCACGACTTTGAAAGTCGTAGAGATAATGGCTTTTTTGTATAGAGATAACAACTGGAGTTTCTTAACTCTTCCTGTACTGGAAACAATTAGACTGATGTATCTGATCTTAATGTTTTATTTATTAGCTGTAGTACACATACAAATCATAATATCATAGTTTTTTTTTTTGCTTCAGTGTCTCTTTAAACATATCAGAAGATGGAGTAGGAGGGAGGGAGGGGAAGGGGGTGTGACCCACTTATTTAGATGGAGCAAGAGAAGGAAAAGTGGGGAGGGTTAGAGCTTTAATCTTATTGTTATTAAGATTATTATGATTTAGCACCAACATCTTGCATCACAATTGCAGAGGTACAAGCTAGTACAAGAAAATATACAGACTGCACACTCTACATCACAACGAGGAGGAGGAGCATAGCCAAAAGGCAATGTTCATAAAAACAATGTTATGATGGGAGGGAGGGCTGCCTTCATGTGAGTTTACAGTCAAAAAGGAATAAGGGGTTAAACCCCAAAGTAAATGTTAATAAGCTGTGTATAAGCTGGTATTGGTATCCTGCCTGAGAGAAGAAAATAAAACCAACCTGACACTGGAATAAAATGTCTAGGGTCACATGATATGATGTGACTTTAAAGCGTAGTTGAAAAGTTACAAGTTACATACATACTTCAGTAGGTGGAAGCCTCTGGATCAGGGCCGGATTTACCATAAGGCACTATAGACACGTGCCTACAGGCGCCTGATGATGGAAATGCGGCTCACTCCCCGCTCTGAGCGCCTCCTTTACTATGCAGAGTCCTGAACAGTAAATAAATGAGAGGTTACTCACCCAGGTCTTACCACTAGCTGCTTAATACCTGATGCTAGGGGGACACCTGTAGCTACCTATGATGAGTACAGGAAGTAAGGGAGAAGTGACAGCTGGGACAGCCAGCACACTTACGGTGCCGTTCAGCGGGGGTTTGCAGGTTCATGGAGGGAGAAGTCTAGAGTGCCAGGACACCTGTGCCTATAGGCTCTAGTGATGTAAATCCGGACCTGCTCTGGATGGTCCAGTCCAGATGCTTCCCCGATCTTCCTACACCCCCTCCTGCATTGCCCTTGAATGCTCTCTAAACTATCTTCAACATTAATGTCATATATTAAGATCAGGGGCATAACTAAAAATCATGGGGCCCCTGGCAAAACTTTGATGGGGCCCTTAAGGTTCACACCCTTTCCCTTGCCTAACGTTGGTGACCCTCACAACATACAAGGGTCATAAAGCAAGTGTGGCCATAAGCATCATCCCACCCCTAACAAATGTAGCCTCAAAAACACCTGATCTGGAGTATCAGAGGAAGGGAAGTTTAGCAGTTGAGGTCCTCCCACTCCTTTGGGCCCCCCTTCAGTTGCAGAGGCTGCTCCCCTCTAGTTACACCCCTGATTAAGATCATGGTTGTGCCCCTCTCCATGTCCAAGCCTCTTGTGCATGGCTGTTTTCTCTGTGCATGAGCAGCTTCATGCTACTGCACAGATAGCAGGCATAAACCCACTGGCACTGCACAGTGGGGCCGCTCATCCATGGAGGGAACCCCCATCCAGAAGATGAAGAGGGTCCCAGCTGGCAGCGGAGGGGTCGTAGATGCCTCTTACAACTTAAGTTACAGTGTACTTTAATGCAGTGTTTGAAGATTCTGATGGCTACCTACTGGAGGGAACCAATTGCCAGAGGAAATGGTGAATGGGGATGGGGGAGGAGCCAAGAAGGAATGAGAGAAGACATTGGCTTGCACAGAGGAGATTATATGTGGAATTTGTTCCTGGGCATTAGCAGCAGAGCAACATTAGAGAGAGCTTATACGTTTGCATTAGAAACTTGAGTTGTATCCTTTCTGAGATAGGCAGAAGAAGTACCTCAGGAGTGAAGAGACAGGTGGACATTCAGGCAGAAATGTTTAGAATGGACTGGATTGGTCCCAGATGGTTCCAATCCAAGTCCACACTACATAATGTTACAGAAATCTAATTGATATATAATGATATGACAACACATTTTAGTCATGTCTTGTGCAAGGAATGGGCTGTTTGGGAGATGCCACTAAAAATAAGACTAACTACTATGGTGATGTAATTCCCAAACCATAAACTATGTGTTAGTGTTGAAATACAGTAACTGAAGACAAATTAAGATAAGTAAAGACAAACGCACAGTTTCATTACTGTATTCTGTACAATAAAATCAATTTGTGAATTCTGTAAGGGTGGGAGTTCTTTCTGGTTGCTTGAGTGTTCTGGTTAACTGAGTTCTAGATAACTGAGATTCAACTGTATTGTGGTAGCCTGGAACCTGGAGGTACCTCCTCTAGATGCAAGAGATGGACAAAACTAAGAACCTATCTAGTGCAGTAATGTCAGGGAAATGTAAAAGTTGGGTTATAGAGGTACTCACAAAACTGGGATATGGGCTTAGTCACACTGGGCAACGCATGCATGAATGTGATTTCTTGCATGCGTTTGCAATGTATGGAAGCGTGCATAGCAGTGTGCTAAATTGCATAAGTCGGCAGCTTCCTTTCCGTTGAAAAAAATACATGAAAATGCAAGCCGCGTGCTAGGATGTTCCCAGCTGCGGTATAACATAGCGCCTAGGAACGCACACTGTAGTGTTAATGGTAGCATGAAAGTCTAAGGCTTCCCTTTCCTTAGGTAAGTATTTGTTTCTGAACCCAAGCTTAAAGGACAACTGATGTGAGCAGAATATGGAGGCTGCCATATTTGTTTCCTTTTCGGTAATACCAGTTGCCTGGCAGCCCTGATGATCTATTTGGCTGCAGTACTGTCAGAATAACACCAGAAACAAGCACGCCGCTCATTTTGTCAAAAAAGATAATGTCAGAAACATCTGACCTGCTGCATGCTTGTTCGGGGTCTATGGCTAAAAGTATTAGAGGCAGAGGATCAGCAGGACAGCCAGGCAACCGGTATTGCTTAAAAGGAAACAAACATGTCAGCCTCCATATCCCTCTCACTTCAGTTGTCCTTTAATAATAAGGTATGATTCTGTATTTTTAATCATTGAGGGCTTGTTCACACTAAGGGAACTTTCGGGGGGGTTTTAAGCGCTGGCGATTTTAAAAAATCGCCTTTAAAGCGCTTGTGCAATGATTCCCTATGAGAGTGTTCACATATGAGCGGTTCGATTCCGATCCGCTCACCAAAGCGCTGCCTGTACCATTTTCGGAGCAATTTGCCTATAATGGAAGGAATAGGGAAATCGCAAAGTGCTTTGTATAGCGATTTCCCTAGCGCTTTCATGAATAAATACATTGTACTTATTCATTTCCAGCCAAAAGAGTTCACTTCCTGAATCCTGACTGACGTCAGAAAGTGAAAAAACGAATCGCTCTGCAAAAGCGCTTTGAGAAGTGCTTTACAAATAAAAATCACACCGTGCAGGTAAGCGCCTAAAGGCGCTAAAAGAAATTGCACACAACATTGCAAAACTCTGGCGTCAGCGATTGCGATTTATGATGTCAGCGATTGCGATTTATGATGTGAACAAAGCCTCAGACATGACTTATGTGACCAATGGAAGGAAAGGGTTAGCGCCATAAACTATAATGCTGAACAGAGGTTACAATATGATTTGCTTTTTGGAGTTCACCTTGAACAGAACATTCACTCTGGCTTCAGGATTGACCCTGACTATAAATAAAACTGATAACATAACTACCATATTACAGTTCAAACTCATGCATTTTAATGTAGAACGGCCAGAGCGTCCACAAACATATTGCACTGCGTAGGAAAAGGGCAGATTACATTTCCCACCCCCCGCATTTCCTTTATGGAGAATATCTTCATGTAGATGCATTCTGATGGCTGTTAACAAGATGGATTCTATAACAACTGTCATCTTGACAACGTATTACCTCCTACATGGTGAACAGTGCTCTTCCTTCACATCACAACATCTTACATACGTCAACTGACAACTGAGTGAGTGTTTACGCTCTATTTAACACACAGCAATTATTTTTATTCCATTTGGAGAGCGTATTTAATATATTTCTCCAGGAGACAAGGATTGTTTCCAAGACATTTACAGAATTTCAAGTGTGTGGGAATTATGCAATATGACAAAGAAGAATTGTGTCTGTAACAACAAATAATCAGAATCAACACGCTATTCACTTGTCAGGTGCCAAGCGGTACACATAAGACTAGCAGTGATATAGTACTCGTTATATAACTTTGCAGGATACTGTTTTTTCTCCGCAAATGTTCCAGGATGGTTATTATTCATTAAATGGCCCACTGTGAATACGCAAATGACAAGTGGGCATGCACTGTTCCATTATGGAAAGTTGTGAATAGCTTGTTGAATTATTTCAGAGTTTTATTTAAAGCAAAATTGTTATATAGAACAGTACCATATTTTTCAGACTATAAGACATGTAGGTTTAGCGCAAGGCCGTGTAGAGGGTCCTTAAGTGGGGGTGCTGCATTCCAAAAAAAAGCCCCTCCCTCCCCCGGAAATGCACAGTAGTACCTACAAGTGGTGGACCTTCAACCCCTCTCCATTCCCTTGCCCTGCTTGGTGCTTGGTGCAAATAGTGGGTGCCATGTAGAGGCTATGTGCAGGTGTGAGCACTCAGGCCAGGATGCAGGTACTTGGTGTCTTGTGAGTGTGAGTATTGGATGCCAGCTACAGGGGAAAGGGGGTGGGGGGATGTTGGGAGAAGTAGAGGTCAGTGTGGGTGCTGCAGGAAGGATAAAGTCCTTGGGGGTGCAGGGGGAGGGAGAGGTCAGTTTAGGTGCTGAGGGAGGTCACAATGGGTGCTGCTGGGGACAGGAAGGGTGCCACTGGGGGAGGGGAAGGTCAATGTGGGTGCTGGTGGAGGGAGAGGTCAGTGTGGGTGCTGTGGAGGCAGGATCACTGCAGTTCTAATGCCGGCGAGGGAGAGGTCAGTATGGGTCCTACATGGAGGGAGAGATCACTGTGGGTGCAAGGTTGAGGGAGAGGTCTTTGTGAATGCTGGGGGAGGGAGAGGTCACTGCTGTCAGGGAGACACCATCTTACCTGCTCCCACACAGCTGCGGGGATGGTTACACTAGGATTCCTGTATGGCAACTCTTTACTACAAAGTGTCTCAGGTGGGGAGGAGCTTCCTGAGGGTAATGCAGTGGCAGGATCTTATCACGGCGAGGGGCCAGGCTTCATTTTCATAGCCAAAGGGGCCTTTTTATGGATATTTAAATAAAGGGGGGGGGGGGTGCTTGGGCACCAAGAGCCCCCCTCTGCACGTGCTTGGTTTAGAGGGCACAAATCATGGAAAAAAGAAAAATACTACTCCTGTCCTGGTGCATCTATAGTGCAGGGGCGTCTTATGGAACTTTCCCCCCAAACTGTCTCTATCATAGCTATACAGCCCAGCTTCACTAATTACACTGACAGCTAGACTAATTACACTGACAGCTATGCTGTCTACTCTTCCCGATACTCTCACTACAATCCCAGCTACTCCCACTACACTCCCAGCTACACTGACTACTCTCCCAGATACTCCCACTACACTCACAGCTACACTGACTACACTCACACCTACTCTCACTAGCTACACTCACAGCTACAGTATTTACACTTCCATCTACATTGACTACACTCACAACTACACTAACTACACTGCCATGTACGCTGACTACTCTCACAGCTAACTGCATGCTTTTACCTATCCAGGGATGCGCTCAGAATCCTCCGTCCTTCTCCTCTATCTGTCTCAGTTGCTGTATACAAAAGTTGCCGCTGCTGTTCTAGACTTTTTGCTCCCCCCTGATTTGAAATGATCGCACAGCACCCAAAAATTTTCACCTGCAGTAGGTAGCCAGGTATATGTGCCCCCTGTATAGGGTAGCTAGGTATAGTTCCTCCTAGTATAGATAGCCAGTATATTTGCCCCAGTATAGGTAGCTAGTATAGTTACCCCCAGTATAGGTAGCTAATATAGTTTCCCCAGTATAGGTATACTGCCATGTATCCCCTTTTCTTATTTCTTTCTGCTTCAAACACAATTAGGAATGACAGCTGAATGAATTCTGCGCCCCCTCTTACACTGCGCCCTGAGGCTGGAGCCTCTCCAGCCTATGCCTCGGCCCGGCCCTGGGGCTAAGGCTGTACGGATGTGTCATAAGCCTCCAGTTCTGTTTCTATGTAGGGGAAGAGGGCCAATGCAGCAGTGCACAAGGAGGGTCTCAGAGCGGGCATGGTGAGTGGGGAGAACAATAACCTCGGCCAGTTCTCAGCTGAGTCGATCAGTCAGGCATTGTACATGCACTGGATTCCTGGTGCAGAGATGGTTATTATCGTCCACCTCAGCCGAGTTTAATCTAGCATGTGTACGCAGCTTAAAGAAAACCTGTAAGACAAAAAGCTCCCCTGGGGGGTACTAATCTCGGGAGGGGGAAGCCTCCGGATCCTATCGTGGCTTCCCCCATCCTCCTGTGTCCAACGGAGGTTTTGCTCTGGCCCTCCGAACGGCAGGGATGTAAATATTAACCTTCCCGAGTCCAGCACAGGCGCAATATCGGCTTTCCACTCGGAGATAGGCGGAAATAGCTGATTGCTGTGAGGCCGCTCTACTGCGCAGGCGCAAGTCTCCTGCGCCTGCATACTAGAGTGGACCCTACAGAGATCGGCTATTTCTGCCTATCTCTGTGCTGAAAGCCTCAACAGCGCCCCCTCCTGGAGCCAGGGAAGGTAAATAAATGTAGCTCGTCAGGCTTGTCGAGCCTTGATTGCCGGAGACTTCTGGGGAGCCAGCGCTGGATTTCCTGCAGCTAAAGTGGAGGGGGAAGCCTCATTGGGACCCTGAGGCTTCCCCCTTCCGAGGTGAGTACCCCCCAGGGGAACTTTTTTTTGTTACAGGTTCTCTTTAAACATAACCAATTTTAATTGGCCAATGATTGGATAGTCTTACCACTTCCATGTAGAATGAGTTGAATAAACGAGAGTTTATCTACACAATCTAAAGGTCCATCTAGGAGGCACCCAAAAAAAGGTTTTGCAGAAACAGATAATATAGGTCCAAAAAAAAAACAGATAAAACGTTTTTCACAGTTTATTAAGTACTTACAGCGGGAGACTGGAGGAGGACGGAACTGCATCAAGGGACCAGAGAGTCTTCTAGGGGCAGGAGGAAGCCCTAGGCATGTAAATCTGCATATATGGGGGTTGAATCACAAAGGTTACTTATTTTTCACCTTAACTGTAAGGAGTGCTATTGCAGGAGATAAACAAATAAGGAGGGATAATTCATGAGATAAATAGATAAGGAGAGCTAAACCATTATTTAAGTCGGTTAAGAAGAGATATGCAATGAATTAAGTCAGTAAAAGGGAATCTAAACTGAGAGGGAAATGGATGTTTAATTTTAAACAATACCAGTTGCCTGGCAGTCCTGCTGAACTCTTTGGCTGCAATAATGGCTGAATAACACACCTGAAACAAGCATGCAGCTAATCCAGTCTGACTTCAGTCA
The DNA here is from genome assembly GCF_040937935.1 of Hyperolius riggenbachi. NCBI lineage: Eukaryota > Metazoa > Chordata > Amphibia > Anura > Hyperoliidae > Hyperolius > Hyperolius riggenbachi. The sequence continues at coordinate 108,437,434 of NC_090653.1, forward strand.
GAGCATCTTATCTGCATGCTTGTTCAGGGGCTGTGGCTAAAAGTATTAGATACACAGGATCAGCAGGAGAATCAGGCAACTGGTATTATTCTAAAAGGAAAAATATATATCCTTCTCAGTTTAGGTTCCCTTTAACCACTTCACCACTGAGGGGTTTTACCCCCTGAGCACCAGAGCAATTTTCACCTTTCAGCGCTCCTTCCATTTATTCGTCTATAACTTTATTATTACTTATCGCAATGAAATGAACTATATCTTGTTTTTTTCGCCACCAATTAGGCTTTCTTTAGGTGGGACATTATGCCAAGAATTATTTTTTTCTAAATGTGTTTTAATGGGAAAATAGGAAAAATGTGGGGAAAAAAATAATTATTTTTCAGTTTTCGGCCATTATAGTTTTTAAATAATGCATGCTACTGTAATTAAAACCCATGAAACGTATTTGCCCTTTTGTCCCGGTTATAAAACCATTTAAATTATGTCCCTATCACAATGTTTGGCGCCAATATTTTATTTGGAAATAAAGGTGCATTGTTTTCAGTTTTGCGTCCATCCCTAATTACAAGCCCATAGTTTATAAAGTAACAGTGTTATACCCTCTTGACATAAATATTTAAAAAGTTCAGTCCCTAAGGTAACTATTTATGTATTTTTTTTAATTGTAAATTTTTTAATTTTTTTTTAATTACAAAAAAAAAAAAAAAATGGGGAGTGTGGGAGGTAATGAGTTAATTTTATGTGTAAAAGTCATTTATTTGTATGTGAAAAATGTGTAGGGTGTAGTTTACTATTTGGCCACAAGATGGCCACAGTAACTTTTTGTTTTAATGCGACCTCCAAGCTTCCTTCCGGAAGCTTGGAGGAAGAATAAGGAGGCTGGACACGTGAGTTTTTTCTCACAATGATCGCGCTGCCCATAGGAGAGCAGCTGATCATTGCGGGGCTTAGATCAACGAACGGGAATGGATTTTCCCGTTCATTGATCTCTGGGCGAGCGGGCGGCGGCGTGTTTACTAGCGGCGGGCGGCGTGTTTACGAGCGGGAGCGCGGGCAGCGTCGGGAACGCGGAAAGTACGTGTTTCTCCGTCCCTGGTTTTTAAAGGATGGAAAAAGGGGCGGAGAAATACGTACGTGCGGGGGTAAAGTGGTTAAAGGGAAGATCCGCGCTGCTAAAAAAAAAAAAACTGCACTCACCTGGGGCTTCATCCAGCTCCTGGCAGTCGATTGGTGCCCTCGGCACAGCTCCTCTCCCTCCGGGTGTCCAGTGGTGAAGAAGCGAACCTCGGCAGGTCGGCTTCCGGGTCAGCGTCATGTGCGTTCCACAGCGCGGGTCACGTGGTGTACGTGACGTCATCGGGTCTCTAGTTCTGCACCTGCACAGTAGAGACCCGATGACGTCTCTACACCACGTGACTCCCCCGGCGATGGAGCGCACAGAAGCCGACCTGGAAGCCGACCTGGCAAGGTTGGCTTCTTCACCGCTGGATGCCCGGAGGGAGAGAAGCTGTGCCGAGGGCACCGATCGACTGCCAGGAGCTGGAACAAGCCCCAGGTGAGTGCAGTTTTTTTTTTAGAAGTGTGAACCTTCCCTTTAAGGAGAGCTAAACCATAAGTTAAGTCATTTAAGGAGAGATAAATTGTGAGTTAATAAGTAAGGTGACATAATTTAACAGAAAAAGTTTGTGAATCAGGCCTGTTATCTTCACCTCAAAACTCCTTTAACCTCCTTGGCGGGGGTAAGCCGCCGGAGGGTGCTGCTCAGGCCCTGCTGGGCCGATTTGTTTAATTTTTTTTTGCTGGACGCAGCTAGCACTTTGCTAGCTGCGCCAGCACCCCGATCGCCGCGCGCCCGATCGCCGCTATCCGGTGCGGCGCGCGCCCCCCCCCCCCCCCCAGACCCCTTGCGCTGCCTGGCCAATCAGTGCCAGGCAGCGCCGAGGGGTGGCCTGACACTCCCAATGACGTCCCGACGTCAATGACGTCGGTGACGTCATCCCGCCCATCGCCATGGCGACGGGGGAAGCCCTCCAGGAAATCCCGTTCTTTGAACGGGATTTCCTGATCGGAGATCGCCGAAGGTGATCGAAGAGGGCGGGGGGATGCCGCTGAGCAGCGGCTATCATGTAGCGAGCCCTGGGCTCGCTACATGATATAGAAAAAAAAAAATTAAAAAAAACTGCTGCGCTCCCTCCTGGCGGATTTTTTTATACCGCCAGGAGGGTTAAAAGCAGTTTTAATACTTTGCTGCACATACGTTGAAGATTGTTTTTTCACTGCTATTAAAATAAGGTGAACAACAGGGTCGCCCAAATCCGGAATCAGGAGACATCTGGATAGTTGCTATCCAGATATCTCCCGGTAAACCTGTGCGGGCTGGGTGGGGGGGGGGGGGGGGGGGGCAATCTTACCTGTCTGACATTCTTACCTTCTTTGGTCCATCCCTCGGCGCCTCCCACGATGCGATAAATCAATTTCCGCTAACTTGTGACAAAAAATAAAATCTTCTATGAACTCACCATACTCCTAACGGAATACCTTAGGGTGTCTTCTTTCTAAAATGGAGTCATTTGTGGGGTTCCTATACTGCCCTAGCATTTTAGGGGCCCTAAACCGTGAGGAGTAGTCTTGAAACCAAATGTCTAAAAATTACCTGTGAAATCCTAAAGATACTCATTGGACTTAGGGCCCCTTAGCGCAGTTAGGGCGCAAAAAAGTGCCACACATGTGGTACCGCCGTACTCAGAATAAATAGTATAATGTGTTTTGTGGTGTATTTTTACATATACCCATGCTGGGTGGGAGAAATATCTCTGTAAATGACAATTTTGGGAATTTTTTACACACAGTTGTCCATTTACAGAGATATTTCCCCCACCCAGCATGGGTATGTGTAAAAATACACCACAAAACAGATTATACTACTTCTCCCGAGTACGGCAATACCACATGTGTGGCACTTTTTTGCACCCTAACTGCGCTAAGGGGCCCAAAGTCCAATGAGTACCTTTAGGATTTAACAGGTCATTTTGAGACATTTGGTTTCAAGACTACTCCTCACGGTTTAGGGCCCCTAAAATGCCAGGGCAGTATAGGAATCCCACAAATGACCCCATTTTAGAAAGAAGACACTCCAAGGTATTCCCTTAGGAGTATGGTGAGTTCATAGACAATTTTAGCGGAAAATTACACTTTTTTTCTTTCAAATCTTGTGCAACAGCGCTGCATGCACCAATTTTGTGTAACCTCACAGACGTGCAATGCTTCTGTCAGGATGCACCACCAGTGCTGCAAGCTGGTTGGTCAGTCGCTCGGTCCACCTGGAAGGGTAATGGATGGAAAAAAAAGAGAAAACAAAACAAAAAAAAGCAAGCAAGCAGCAAAGCAATAACTTAATTAACATGTATAAACTTCTTCAAACAAAACCTTGATATTGTGAGCCAAACATTAACTTTTTCGCACACCTGTTTTTTTTTTTTTTATTGTTTTATTTTTAACTTACCTTCCGAGGACAAACCTCTCCTCCCCCATGGGACAATGTGCGAAGCGCAAATCGCACAGAGTTGTGGCGAAGTACATTACGCATTTTGTCCCAAGTGAAAGGAGAGGTTTCTGGCAGCCCTGTGTAGTAGGGTCTCTCAAAACCAGATGTTTGCTTTCACACTGCATATTGGCATATTCGGTGGGTCGAGCCCACCGCACCGTATCGCCCAAAACAGACCTTCAGGGAATACCACAAGAGTAGCATTCGGCCTAGTAATGAACTGCGTCACCATAGACTAACATGACTTCCGGGCCGACCTAAATTGCCGCATAAGCCACGCAGTAACGTAGGCATGCACTAGCGTTAAGTCAAGCACTTCTGGCGTAGGGGGGGGACTGCAAAGTGTGACTTTCGCTAGGCAATTTGCCCTAACGCATCGCAGCAGTGTGAAATAGCACTGAGAGACCCTTGTGTGCCTACTGCTGTGTCAGGCGCTAACCTCTGGTCATTGAAGTCCGCCCCTCCCATGTTAGTATTATAGTCGTGGACGACAAGGGGTTTTTCAATGACCTCAGTTGCCCGTTGAATTTGGACTGTCGTGTCTGTGTGAATGGTGGACAGAAAGTAAACGTCCCTCTTGTCCTTCCATTTCACCGCGAGCAGGCCGTCAGTACACAAGGCAGCCCTCTGCCCCCGTTGAAGTCTGGTGGTAATGAGCCGTTGGGGGAAGCCCTGGTGACTAGGATGCAAGGTGCCACAGCATCGGATTCCTTCTATTTTTAAGTGCTGAAAGAGGGCCACACTTGAGTAATAATTGTTCACATAAAGATGGTACCCCTTCTGGAACAAGGGTGACACCCAGTCCCACACAACCTTTCCACTGCTCCACAGGTAGTCAGGGCATCCGACCGGCTCCAATTTTGAGTCTTTTCCCTCATAGACCCTAAAATGAGATGTATAGCCTGTGGCCCTATCACAAAGCTTATACAGTTTCACCCCATACTTGCTTGAGATGTACTGTTTGATGCCAAGGCGCCCGGTAAAACGCATGAGGGACTCGTCTACGCAGATGTTCTGTGCAGGGGTATAAGCATCTGCTAATTTGGTTGACAGGTGGTCTATGAGGGGCCGAATTTTGTGTAGCCGGTCATAGGCAGGGTGGTCACTTTTATGACAGGTTTTGTTATCATTGAAGTGCAGGAAGCGCAGCATGGTCTCAAATCGTGTCCTGGACATGGCAGCAGAGTACAAGGGAACGTGATGCATTGGGTCCGTAGACCAATAAGACCGCTATACATTCTGTTTGACTAGTCCCGTGTGATGGAGAAGACCCCAAAAAATTTTAAGTTCGGAAACTTGGACTGGTTTCCACAGGAAAGGCTGGGCATAGCTGCTATCCGGGTTGTCGGTGATAAATAGAGTTGGGCCGAACGGTTCGCCTGCGAACGGTTCCATGCGAACTTCAGTGGTTCGCGTTCGCGTCCCGCAGGCGAACCTTTGCGGAAGTTCGGTTCGCCCCATAATGCACATGGAGGGTCAACTTTGACCCTCTACATCACAGTCAGCAGGCCCAGTGTAGCCAATTAGGCTACACTAGCCCCTGGAGCCCCACCCCCCTTATATAAGACAGGCAGCGGCGGCCATTACGGTCACTCGTGTGCTGCCTGCGTTAGTGAGAGTAGGGCGAGCTGCTGCAGACTGTCTCTCAGGGAAAGATTAGTTAGGCTTAACTTGTTCCTGTCTGGCTGCATACCTGTTCTGTGAACCCACCACTGCATACCTGTGCTGTGAACCCACCACTGCATACCTGTGCTGTGAACCCACCACTGCATACCTGTGCTGTGAACCCACCACTGCATACCTGTGCTGTGAACCCACCACTGCATACCTGTTCAGTGAACCCACCACTGCATACCTGTGCTGTGAACCCACCACTGCATACCTGTTCAGTGAACCTGCCACTGCATACCTGTTCTGTTCAGTGGACCCGCCACTGTATACCTGTTCATTGAACCCACCACTGCATACCTGTGCTGTGAACCCACCACTGCATACCTGTGCTGTGAACCCACCACTGCATACCTGTTCTGTGAACCCACCACTGCATACCTGTGCTGTGAACCCACCACTGCATACCTGTTCAGTGAACCTGCCACTGCATACCTGTTCTGTTCAGTGGACCCGCCACTGTATACCTGTTCATTGAACCCACCACTGCATACCTGTGCTGTGAACCCACCACTGCATACCTGTTCTGTGAACCCACCACTGCATACCTGTTCAGTGAACCCGCCACTGCATACCTGTTCTGTTCAGTGGACCCGCCACTGTATACCTGTTCAGTGAACCCGCCACTGCATACCTGTTCTGTTCAGTGGACCCGCCACTGTATACCTGTTCAGTGAACCCGCCACTGCATACCTGTTGTGTTCAGTGAACCTGCCACTGCATACCTGTTCTGTGAACCCGCCACTGTATACCTGTTCTGTTTAGTGAACCCGCCACTGTATACCTGTTCTGTTTAGTGAACCCGCCACTGCATACCTGTTCTGTTCAGTGGACCCGCCACTGTATACCTGTTCAGTGAACCCGCCACTGCATACCTGTTGTGTTCAGTGAACCTGCCACTGCATACCTGTTCTGTGAACCCGCCACTGTATACCTGTTCTGTTTAGTGAACCCGCCACTGTATACCTGTTCTGTTTAGTGAACCCGCCACTGTATACCTGTTCTGTTTAGTGAAACCGCCACTGCATACCTGTTCTGTTCAGTGGACCCGCCACTGTATACCTGTTCAGTGAACCCGCCACTGCATACCTGTTGTGTTCAGTGAACCTGCCACTGCATACCTGTTCTGTGAACCCGCCACTGTATACCTGTTCTGTTTAGTGAACCCGCCACTGTATACCTGTTCTGTTTAGTGAACCCGCCACTGCATACCTGTTCTGTTTAGTGAACCCGCCACTGTATACCTGTTCAGTGAACACGCCACTGCATACCTGTTGTGTTCAGTGAACCTGCCACTGCATACCTGTTGTGTTCAGTGAACCTGCCACTGCATACCTGTTCTGTGAACCCACCACTGCATACCTGTTCTGTGAACCCGCCACTGTATACCTGTTCTGTTTAGTGAACCCGCCACTGCATACCTGTTCTGTTCAGTGAACCCGCCACTGTATACCTGTTCAGTGAACCCACCACTGCATACCTGTTCTGTTCAGTGGACCCGCCACTGTATACCTGTTCTGTTTAGTGAACCCGCCACTGCATACCTGTTCTGTTCAGTGGACCCGCCACTGTATACCTGTTCAGTGAACCCGCCACTGCATACCTGTTCTGTTCAGTGGACCCGCCACTGTATACCTGTTCAGTGAACCCGCCACTGCATACCTGTTGTGTTCAGTGAACCTGCCACTGCATACCTGTTCTGTGAACCCGCCACTGTATACCTGTTCTGTTTAGTGAACCCGCCACTGTATACCTGTTCTGTTTAGTGAACCCGCCACTGCATACCTGTTCTGTTCAGTGGACCCGCCACTGTATACCTGTTCAGTGAACCCGCCACTGCATACCTGTTCTGTTCAGTGGACCCGCCACTGTATACCTGTTCAGTGAACCCGCCACTGCATACCTGTTGTGTTCAGTGAACCTGCCACTGCATACCTGTTCTGTGAACCCGCCACTGTATACCTGTTCTGTTTAGTGAACCCGCCACTGTATACCTGTTCTGTTTAGTGAACCGCCACTGCATACCTGTTCTGTTCAGTGGACCCGCCACTGTATACCTGTTCAGTGAACCCGCCACTGCATACCTGTTGTGTTCAGTGAACCTGCCACTGCATACCTGTTCTGTGAACCCGCCACTGTATACCTGTTCTGTTTAGTGAACCCGCCACTGTATACCTGTTCGGTTTAGTGAACCCGCCACTGTATACCTGTTCAGTGAACCCGCCACTGCATACCTGTTGTGTTCAGTGAACCTGCCACTGCATACCTGTTGTGTTCAGTGAACCTGCCACTGCATACCTGTTCTGTGAACCCGCCACTGTATACCTGTTCTGTTTAGTGAACCCGACACTGCATACCTGTTCTGTTCAGTGGACCCGCCACTGTATACCTGTTCAGTGAACCCGCCACTGCATACCTGTTGTGTTCAGTGAACCTGCCACTGCATACCTGTTCTGTGAACCCGCCACTGTATACCTGTTCTGTTTAGTGAACCCGCCACTGTATACCTGTTCTGTTTAGTGAACCCGCCACTGCATACCTGTTCTGTTCAGTGAACCCGCCACTGTATACCTGTTCAGTGAACACGCCACTGCATACCTGTTGTGTTCAGTGAACCTGCCACTGCATACCTGTTGTGTTCAGTGAACCTGCCACTGCATACCTGTTCTGTGAACCCGCCACTGTATACCTATTCTGTTCAGTGAACCCACCGCATCAGTGCGCATACCTGTGCAGTTAAGTGAACCCAACTACCTACGTGAGTGCACGCAGTGTGATATACCACTCCGTGCATACCCGATATGGACAAAACAGGTAGAGGAAGAGGTAGTGCCAGAGCCAGAGGAAGGCCACCCGGCAGGTCTGCGCGAGGTCGTGTAAATGTAATTTCGTGTGGACCTGGCCCACAGTACAGTGCTCGGAAGAAGGCACGTCCCATCACCTCCCAAGATTGTCAGGACGTGGTTGAGTATTTAGCGACACAGAACACCTCATCTTGCTCAGCCACCAGCGCTACTACTAGCACCACTTCCGCTGCATTTGACACTTCGCAAGAATTATTTAGTGGTGAAATCACTGATGCACAGCCATTGTTGTTACAGCCAGCTCATATGTCTGAGTTACGCGGCAACACTATGGATGTAACGTGTCAGGAGGATGAAGGACCTACTGATGGTGCAAGTTTGGATTTGTCTGAGGCAAGCGAAGCTGGGCAGGATGACTACGATGATGACGGTAATAGGGATCCTCTGTATGTTCCCAATAGAGGAGATGAAGAGGGGGACAGTTCAGAGGGGGAGTCAGAGAGTAGTAGGAGGAGAGAAGTTGCTGAAAGAAGCTGGGGCAGCTCTTCGTCAGAAACAGCTGGTGGCAGAGTCCGGCACCATGTATCGCCACCTATGTACAGCCAGCCAACTTGCCCTTCAGCATCAGCTGCTGAGGTCCCCATAGTGCCCACATCCCAGGGTGGCTCAGCGGTGTGGAAATTTTTTAATGTGTGTGCCTCAGATCGGACCAAAGCCATCTGTTCACTCTGCCAACAAAAATTAAGCCGTGGAAAGGCCAACACTCACGTAGGGACAAGTGCCTTACGAAGGCACCTGGAGAAAAGGCACAAACAGCAATGGGATGGCCACCTGAGCAAAAGCAGCAGCAGCACACAAAAGCAAAGCCACCCTCCTTCTCCTCTTCCTCCTCCATCAGGTGCATTATCTGCTTCTGCCGCTTTCTCCCTTCCACCTTCACAGGCACCCTCCTCCACTCCGCCTCTGCCCTTGAGCGGTTCCTGCTCCTCTGCCCACAGCAGCAGTCAGGTGTCCGTGAAGGAAATGTTTGAGCGGAAGAAGCCAATTTCGGCCAGTCACCCCCTTGCCCGGCGTCTGACAGCTGGCGTGGCGGAACTGTTAGCTCGGCAGCTGTTACCATACCGGCAGGTGGACTCTGAGGCCTTCCGTAAATTTGTGGCCATCGGAACACCGCAGTGGAAGATGCCAGGCCGCACTTATTTTTCGAGAAAGGCCATACCCCAACTGCACCGTGAAGTTGAGAGGCAAGTGGTGTCATCTCTTGCGAAGAGCGTTGGGTCAAGGGTACACCTGACCACGGATGCCTGGTCTGCCAAGCACGGGCAGGGCCGCTACATTACCTACACAGCCCATTGGGTGAACCTGGTGGTGAACGATGGCAAGCAGGGCGCAGCGGACCAAATTGTGACACCTCCACGGCTTGCAGGCAGGCCTCCTGCCACCTCCTCTCCTCCTGCTACATGCTCTTCGCTGTCCTCCTCCTCCTTGGCTGAGTGGCAGTTCTCCTCTCCAGCTACACAGCCCCAGCTTCGCAGGGCCTATGCTGCATGCCAGGTAAGACGGTGTCACGCCATCTTAGACATGTCTTGTCTCAAAGCGGAGAGTCACACTGGAGCAGCTCTCCTGGCTGCTCTTAAGAAACAGGTGGATGAGTGGCTGACCCCGCACCACCTGGAGATAGGCAACGTGGTGTGCGACAACGGCAGCAATCTGCTTGCCGCTTTGCATATGGGGAAGCTGACACACATACCCTGCATGGCACATGTCATGAATCTAGTGGTTCAAAGATTTGTGGCAAAGTACCCTGGCTTAGCGAATGTCCTGAAGCAGGCCAGGAAGTTCTGTGGGCATTTGAGGCAGTCTTACACAGCCATGGCACGCTTTGCGGAAATTCAGCGCAAAAACAACATGCCGGTGAGACGCCTCATTTGCGATAGCCCGACTCGCTGGAACTCGACCCTGCTCATGTTCTCCCGCCTGCTAGAACAGAAGAAAGCCGTGACCCACTACCTCTACAACTACAGTAGAATGAAACAGTCTGGGAAGATGGGGATGTTCTGGCCCGACAACTGGACACTGATGGAAAATGCATGCAGGCTCATGCGGCCGTTTGAGGAGGTGACCAACCTGGTGAGCCGCAGTGAGGGCACCATCAGTGACTTAATTCCCTACGCTTACTTCTTGGAGCGTGCTGTGCGTAGAGTGGCGGATGAAGCTGTGAATGAGCGTGACCAGGAACCGTTACGGCAGGAACAGGCATGGGACCAATTTTCATCAGACCCAGCTGTTTCCTCAACACCTGCGGCAGCACAGAGGGGGGAGGAGGAGGAAGAAGAGAAGTCGTGTGCAGAAGACGAGTCAGACTCAGAGGATGATGAGCAAGGTGTTTCTTTGGGGGAGGAGGAGGAGGAGGAGGGGACAGCGGCAGGAGAACAACCTCAGCAGGCATCGCAAGGGGCTTGTGCTGCTCAACCTTCCCGTGGTATTGTTCGCGGCTGGGTGGAGGTGGTTGACTTACCTGACATCACTGAGGAAGAGCAAGAGGAGATGGAGGGTACTGGATCCGACTTTGTGCAGATGTCGTCTTTTATGCTGTCCTGCCTGTTGAGGGACCCCCGTATAAAAAACCTCAAGGGGAATGACCTGTACTGGGTGGCCACACTACTAGACCCTCGGTACAGGCACAAAGTGGCGGACCTGTTACCAACTCACCGGAAGGTGGAAAGGATGCAGCACATGCAGAACCAGCTGTCAACTATGCTTTACAATGCCTTTAAGGGTGATGTGACGGCACAACGCCAGCAAGGTACCACTGCCACTAATCCTCCTCCCGTGTCCACGCAGTCAAAGACAGGACGCTCCAGCGATCTCATGGTGATGTCGGACATGCGGACGTTCTTTAGTCCAACGCCTCGCCGTAGCCCTTCCGGATCCACCCTCCACCAACGCCTGGAACGGCAGGTAGCCGACTACCTGGCCTTAAGTGTGGATGTAGACACTGCTGTGAACAGCGATGAGGAACCCTTGAACTACTGGGTGCACAGGCTTGACCTGTGGCCAGAGCTGTCCCAATTTGCCACCCAACTTCTCTCCTGCCCTGCCGCAAGCGTCCTGTCAGAAAGGACCTTCAGCGCAGCTGGAGGCATTGTCACAGAGAAGAGAAGTCGCCTAAGTCACAAAAGTGTTAAGTACCTCACCTTTATCAAAATGAATGAGGCATGGATCCCGGAGGGCTGCTGCCCGCCCCAAGACTAAGTCAGTCCCCGCACACACAGCATCTCTGCCTGCACGCCGTGTGACTGGCTGCCTGGCCTGCCCCAAGAAGACTAAGTCGCTCCCAGTCCCTCCACACAGCATGTCTGCCTGCAGGCCGCTTGACTACCTTCTCCGCCACCACCAACAGGGTCCGGGACTCCAGGCGGATTGCTGAATTTTTTAGGCCGCTGCTAGCAGCGGCCGCTGTAATAATTTATCTGGTGCGTGTACATGACTGCCTAATTTTTCTGGCTGCACTGCGGGCAGCTGCAACAACAAAAGAACCCGCCCATTCCCCTTCGTGATCATTACCTTGCCGTGGTGAAGGGGCTTGCGTATCACAATGAAGCAATGACCGGCGCCTAGATGAGTGTCTCGGGGGGCACACCCACGATAATAAGGTCGTTGCCTCATTGTGGTCAGACCAAATTTGATCAGCTGGACAGTCACTGTTCTGTCATTCAGCTACATCAGCCAGGCGACCATATGGGCTGTAAAGCCACCAAAACCTGCACTCTCGCCATGGTGCGCACCAGTCCAGCACGGCCGTCACTACACAAATAGCTGTTTGCGGTGCGTTACACGGTGAGTTTGGTGTGTCTAGAGATGAGCTGAAATTTTCGAAATTTCGAACTGCTTTTATTACGAATGCGAAATTTAACATTACGACCCAAATTCGTAATTTCGTAATTAATTTTCAAATCGTAATTTACAATTTCGTAATCGAAATTTCACTCCCATAATTACGAATTTCGTGTGTCCAACCGAAATTTTACTTTTTCACGTTTGTAAGGGTTTGTATCCCTCTAGATGCCTAAAATGAATAGCACAGCCAGTCCTCCTCCTCCTCCTCCTCCTCCTCCTCCTCCTCCTCCTCCTCCTCCTCCTCTCTCTCTCCAGAGATCTGTAGTATTTCAAAACCATACTCACATTCATGACATGTCCAGGGATCAAACCCAGGCCAACCACATGGAAGACAGCTATGCTCACCACCATACCACCAAACACACACTAAATAGACTGCTAACCTAAATCTTACTTGTAGACAGTCATATGAGACACATGCTGGGTGCAGGGCTTTGTGATTGGACCATGGACCATGCGATAGAGTGAGGTGCAAAAATGAAATCATGCCTAGCAGAGGATGGTTTCACAATGCTAAATGCTAGGCTGGCTGTGGTGCAATTGGTTAGTGCATCTGGCTGGTAACAGCAAGGTTACAGGTTCAATTCCATCCAGGCATGTCTTTTCCTTTTGCGTTCAACAGTTGTCCAAACAGAGCCAACAGAGCCCCAGATAGCCATGTAGAGTTAGGTCACAGCTAGCCTGGCTGTGGTGCAATTGGTTAGTGTGTCTGGCTGGTAACAGCAAGGTTACAGGTTCGATTCCATCCAGGCATGTCTTTTCCTTTTGCGTTCAACAGTTGTCCAAACAGAGCCAACAGAGCCCCAGATAGCCATGTCTTTTCCTTTTGAGTTCAACAGTTGTCCAAACACCGAGCACAAAGTTTTGCATGCGTAAAGTTTTACGCACGCAAAATACCCCATGGGGTTCAATGGCGCAGCGTGCGCACGCAAAAGGAAAAGACATGCCTGGATGGAATCGAACCTGTAACCTTGCTGTTACCAGCCAGACACACTAACCAATTGCACCACAGCCAGGCTAGCTGTGACCTAACTCTACATGGCTATCTGGGGCTCTGTTGGCTCTGTTTGGACAACTGTTGAACGCAAAAGGAAAAGACATGCCTGGATGGAATTGAACCTGTAACCTTGCTGTTACCAGCCAGATGCACTAACCAATTGCACCACAGCCAGCCTAGCATTTAGCATTGTGAAACCATCCTCTGCTAGGCATGATTTCATTTTTGCACCTCACTCTATCGCATGGTCCATGGTCCAATCACAAAGCCCTGCACCCAGCATGTGTCTCATATGACTGTCTACAAGTAAGATTTAGGTTAGCAGTCTATTTAGTGTGTGTTTGGTGGTATGGTGGTGAGCATAGCTGTCTTCCATGTGGTTGGCCTGGGTTTGATCCCTGGACATGTCATGAATGTGAGTATGGTTTTGAAATACTACAGATCTCTGGGGAGAGAGAGAGAGAGAGAGAGAGAGAGAGAGAGAGAGAGAGAGAGAGAGAGAGAGAGAGAGAAGGAGGAGGAGGAGGGCTGGCTGTGCTATTTATTTTAGGCATCTAGAGGGATACAAACTTTAAAATACTAAATTTCGTAATCGTAATTACGAAAATTTGCGTAATTTGCGAAAATTACGAAATTCCGATTACTGTTAAAATCGTAATTGTAGTAATTTCGCGAAATTTCGGAAATTCGTAATTAGGTCATTACGCTCATCCCTAGGTGTGTCAGTGTGAAGCAGAACCTTAATTACACTACCTGATTGATGTATACACATGCAAGATGTTTGAAAGCACTTTAGGCCTGTCATTTAGCATTCAATGTGATTTCTGCCCTTAAAACGCTGCTTTGCGTCAAATCCAGATTTTTCCCCGGGACTTTTGGCATGTATCCCACTCCGTCATGCCCCCCTCCAGGTGTTAGACCCCTTGAAACATCTTTTCCATCACTTTTGTGGCCAGCATAATTATTTTTTTTTTTCAAAGTTCGCATCCCCATTGAAGTCTATTGCGGTTCGCGAACTTTTACGCGAACCGAACCTTCCGCGGAAGTTCACGAACCAGGTTCGCGAACCTAAAATCGGAGGTTCGGCCCAACTCTTGTGATAAATTGTGTGGCATAACGATTGGTCTCAGCCACAATTAAGTCGTAGAGATCCTCGGTGAAGAACAGATTGAAAAAAAAGTCTAGGGCCAATCCTAGATTATCTGTCTCCACCTGGATTCCAGACTGGGCGGTGAAAGGGGGCAGTACTGGTGCTGCGGAATGAGAGGAATGCCAATCAGGAATTGCCAGCACCTCTGGTAAACTGTGGGTGGTATGGGCCCGTCTTCTTGGTGGCTGCGACCGGGGACTTACTGCACATGCCACCGAACCAGTTTCAACTTCCATTCTGGTGCTCACCACTTCACCAGGGTCTACGGAAGTACTGGTGCTAGGTCCAGGAGATGCTGCGCTGCTGGTGTATGCCTCACCATGAAGCACCACTCTGCTGCCCTTGAGGCAGATTCTGCGCCACCTGCGGTCCAGTGACATGGGGTGTGGTACGCCTGGCTTTAGCCGGGACCTCAACCTCGTCATCGCTATCGGTCAGCGAGCCACTGCCCTCTACAGGTTCAAACTCTGACCCAGAAGATTAGTCGAATGAGTCGTCCCAATCGTCCTCATCCGACAGGGCCATGTACCTGTACACCTCATCATCGGAATACCCCTTTCTTTCCATGGTGGACTGCTAAATTTAGGGGGTATTCCTCTGAGACTACCCAGGAAAAAGAGCACCTACCTAGCAAAAGGGAGTACTTGCGTAGCAGAAAGCTCTGGTCACTGAGTTTTGATTAAAAAAAAAAATCAAAAATGATCTTTACAGTTCCACAGCTATTGTACAGTGTTTTTTGCAGTGATCAGAAAAAAAAATTCTGTCACTGCGGTGGGGCGGGCTGAACGCAAGTGCAGGCGAACGAACAGGCCTGATTGGGCAAACACTGCGTTTTTAGTGGATCCTAGTGACCCTAATATAGATCTGACTGCGATCAGTAATGATCACGTACAGATACTATATAATGTTGATTAGCGACAGTGATGACGCTAATTAGTGACTGTGGTGCAGTGGGCTGAGCACTAACTGGCACTAACAAAAGGGTCTAGCTAACTGGCCTAACTGCTAACACTAGTGATACTAAAAAAGTGACAGTTTTCACTGATCACTGTTTTTAGATCACTAGGATAGTGACAGGGGGGTGATCTGGGGTGGGGTTGTGGGTGGTGGCGAGTGGGGAATCAGAGGCAATCAGAAACAATCACGGGACAATCAAAGCCAATCACGAGAAAACAAAGACAATCAAAGCCAATCACAAAGTAATCAAAGGAAATCGCAGGCCAATCACGGGGCACTCAAATCACGGGACAATCAAAGCCAATTAGGGGACAATCAAAGCCGATCACGAGAAAACAAAGCCAATCACAGGCCAATCACAGGGCAATCACAGCCAATCACGGGGCACTCAAATCACGGGACAATCAAAGCCAATCACGGGACAATCAAAACCGATCACGGGACAATCAAAGCCGATCACGGGACAATCAAAGCCGATCACGGGACAATCAAATACAATTACAGCACAATCAAATACAATGCACTGGGAAGGTGATGGGGGGGGGGGGGGTCCTGAGGGAGATCTGAGGGTGTGGGGGGTTGATTAGGTGCCTGCACGGGGCAGATGGAGTCCTGATCTGATGGGTGGCAGACACAGGGGGTGACCGATGGGAGATCAGTAAGTGATTACAGGGGAGAATACATATAAACAATGCACTGGGGAGGTTATCAGGAGGGGGGTCTGAGGATCTGGGCTGGTGATCTGGTGCCCTCAAGGGACAGTTAAGGGTCTGCTCTGATGGGTGGTGGTGACAAGGGGTGATAGACAGGTGATAGACAGGTGATCAGTGGGTAAGGCAGATGTATACAAATGTATACAGTATACAGGGGGGTTGTTTGGGAGGGGTCTTGGGGGGGTCTGAGGGTAGGGAGGGATGATCAGGGGCCCTTAGGGGGCGGTTAGGGACCTAATCTAGGGGATAGCCTTGACAGTTAGTGACAGGGAGTGATTGATGGGTTTTTAGGGGGGTGCTTGGGTGCAAACTTGGGTCTGCTGGGGTGATCAGGGGGGGTTCTGAGGGCTGTGGTGGGCGATTGGGGGTCTATGTGGGCAAAAGTGTGTGTGTTTGTATACTCACTGGGCTGCCGTCCTCTCTGATGGTCGCACGACGAAGAGACCATCAGAGGAGGAGGCAACCTGTATAATACACTTTGTTACATAAACAAAGTGTATTATACACTTTCTATTGACCAGATCGGAGCTTTTGAAACCCGCCGGCGCTGCTAATTGGCCGGCGGGTTACGCGTCAGGTGGGCGGAGTCTATTGCCAGCGGCAACACGCGTCACGAGTGATGCGATCGCCAGCCCCATAGTGCAGAACGAGCCACCACCGATGGGTGTTAGGCGGTCGTTCTGCACACCACCTTGCCGACGCCCATCGGCTGTGGGCGGTTGGCAAGTGGTTAAAGAATACAGCTCAATTTTATTGACAATAGACTGTAATCATCAACAGTATTGTTCATCTTACAGTGCGGAAACGAAAACAATGTTTTAAATGAGCCTGTGAGTAATACCTCGGAAATAAACGGAAATTTTAAAGTAAGGAAATTGTGCCATCGGAATGCAGAATTCCGCAGAACACCGCGGAACTCATTCAGAATGTAGTGGTAGCAGAATTTCGGGATTGCGGAAGACGGAATTCCCGTGGAATCTGAAATCTCCTCTTCTGACCATGCCTGCTTAACAGAGTCAGGTATGAGCACAGCCCTGTGTCCTGCTGTGTGAATGCTTCAATTTCCCCTTCATTACCAGTGTCGGCTGTCCTCATTATTATCTGTATCCAAACTGCTCCTGATCAATCCCGTTGACGATCAGGAGCAGATTGGACATTTAGGAAATAACTGTCAGATCCTGTCAGTCAAACGGGAAATTGCATTAAGTGTACATTAAGCATGATGTCCTACCATAATATTATACTGTATTGTGTGTGGCTGAGGGAGACCTTTCAGGAATCCCTCCCTTGAAAATCCTGGGTTTGCCCGTCACATGTCACCTCGGGTACACATTAATTACAAATTTTCCTTTAAATAAAGTTTAATGAACTTTCTGTGATTTTTTTTTTCATTTTTATTTCTAAATTACTGTGCAGTTTTTTATTTTTTTCTTATTTTATATTTTATTCCTCAGCCAAAGGTTTTCACTGAGTCACCTATCAGTACAACCATATTAGTACTTCAATCATTTTCAACTTGACACAGCTCCTGAACCATGATAAACATGAAGATATACATTTCCGGATTGTAGAATAGTTGCCGCTATACTGCTGCAGTTATTTGTCTCATTGCTGATTACAGACAGTGCATTAGTGACCACTAGTGGCAGAAATGTTTAGTGATTAATTGCACAACGTTATAAGGAAAAACACTTGGAAATGTTTATTGAAAATGTGTTTTACAGATAAATATTTAGTTCAGACTTATGGTAATGGATTTGGTACTAGTGACCAGAGAACCAAAGTCATACAAAACACTGGGAGCTAAAAAGCTTATGTAATCAGAAGCCACATAATGGCCATTTGCAAACAAAATTATATTGAGCAAATATCTATTTGAAACAGGGACCCTGAACACCAGATAAGCCTTTTAATTGATATTGCAGCAACACATGTGATCTGCGCAGGTCTGTGACCTTCTCTTGGGTCATATCAGGACATAACAGGATTGTGGAAAGGTTAGACAACTAACAATAATTTTTCTGTAATCATAAACACACACACATACACCTGCAATAAAAACCAGTTTATTAAAAACAGAAAACAAAATCTAGGCTATCCTGGGTTTGTTCAAGATGTTTTTTACAGTGAATATGTGCATGATGCTGCAATCGCATATACATTCAGGCCTCTTTCACAGTAGGACGTTACAGTTTGATGCAACGTTAAAGTCGCAACGCAAATTACACCGCAATGCCCCAAAACAGTTGCAACGCAAATTTATGCCCCATTGCGATCACATACAGTAGAGCATACAGGCAATGAAAAGTATGTTTCCAAGTCAGTACTGAGCATGTGCAAACAGTCCATTGCAGCTAATAATGTGTATAACGCACTGCATGCAGTACTTTCACTTAACGTGCAGCGTTAGTCACCAACGCAACGTGTGCACTGTGAATGGGGCATTGATTTTTCATTGCAGTGAATTATTCTGCGTTAAATGTTGTTTTAACATGCGACTTTAACGTCGCACTGTGAAAGAGGCCTTATTCACCAAGGTTTCAACAGTTATTATATTCTGATAGAACACAGGGCAGAGTGATAAACTTTCACCACCTAAAAACAACTTTTTAAAACTTCCCTGCTCTGCACAGCAGCTCAAGGGGAAAAAAAAGTATGTGCCTCCTCTCAGGGACACTTTAAGGGGCCCCAGGGCCCTGGGCAAACTTAACCTATTTTGGTTCCTGGACGTAGAATCTACGTCCAGGAACCATGCGCGCTACCGCGCGCTCCCGCGGCCGATCGCGCGCGTGCACGCACACTCCCGGCCGCGGATTCGGTAGCCACGGAATCAATGTATCGGGCTATGGTGCCCGATCACTGATTCCTCTCCCCCGCTGAAAAAGCGACATCTTCTCTCGGAAGCTGTGCTTTTTCTGGCCGTTCCCTCCCCGATGCGTCACTCTAAGCGTGTGTTACACTTAGAGTGACGTCATGTAAACAAACTCATGTGGCCAAAAAGTAAAACTACAACTAAAATTAAAAAAAATTAAAAACAACACACAATTACATTATAAAACTATACTTTACATCCCACCCTCCCAAAAATACCCAAATAAAATGTTTAATATAAAAAAACAAAAAACATTACAATTAAAAAAAAAAACATGTAAATATTTACCTAAGGGTCTAAACTTTTTAAATATTAATGTAAATATGAAATATTTCTATATTTTTTTTATTTTAAACTTGTAAATAGTGATAGATGCAAAACTGAAAAAATGCACCTTTATTTCCAAATAAAATATTGTCGCCATACATTGTGATAGGGACATAATTTTAACGGTGTAATAACCGGGACATATGGGCAAATACAATACGCGAGTTTTAATTATGGAGGCATGTATTATTTTAAAACTATAATGGCTGAAAACTGAGAAATAATGATTTTTTTTCAGTTTTCTTCTTATTCTTCCTGTTAAAATGCATTTAAAGTAAAGTGGCTCTTAGCAAAATGTACCCCCCTCCCAAAGAAAGCCTAATTGGTGGCGGAAAAAACAAGATATAGATCAGTTCATTGTGATAAGTAGTGATAAAGTTATAGGCTAATGAATGGGAGGTAAACATTTCTCAAGTGAAAACGACGGAACGCAAATGGGTTAAGCATGGGGCCCCCCCTGCCGGAGACGCCATACCTCCCCCACCCCCTTGCGCTGTCACCTAATTTCTGCCTAGGTCCCTGCTAGTGTGCTTCCTGTAATTACCTATCTCAGCAGGCAGGCAGCGGCTGCACCTTCCATGCACTCTGCTCTGAGGCTGGTACACTGTCTACTTCCTCCTCTACGACCCGGCGCGTAATGTGTAAAAACGCGCCATGTCATAGAGGGGGAGGGAGACAGCGTGCCAGCCTCAGAGTAGAGATGTCGGCGAACGGTTCGGGAACCCTTTGCGGGCGAACACCTCACCCTGTACTACTTCCGGGTCACCATGACCCGGAGTAGTACGGCTGCGCTGGGCCGGCGGTGTGCGTCCTTGATCGCGCACCTGTTGACGGGCACTTTCTGTGCATGTGTGTGACGTTATGAGTGACGTCACGCTCATACGCAGAGAGTAGCCGGCAACAGGCGTGCGAACAAAGACACGCACAGCCGGCCCAGCGCAGCCGCACTACTCCGGGTCAAAGCAACCCGGAAGTAGTAGCGGCCCATAGGGGTTCGTCTACATCCCTACCTCAGAGTGCACAGTATGTGCAGCCGCTGCCTGCCTGCTGAGATAGGTAATTACAGGAAGAACACTCGCAGGGACCTGGGAAGCAGCATTTGACAGCAGAGGTCTGGGCCCCGGGGCAATTGCCACCTCCTCTATGGCAGCACCAGCCCTGTCTCATCTCCTCCCATGTCTTATTAACCAATCGGCTGTGCATGCAGGCTGGTATTCCTCAGAAACAGGGCCACTGCTACAATAAAGAACCCCCACCCAGCCCCTCTCCCCCCAGGATTTCCCGTGACTTGTGCTCTCCAGGGCCCATGCAAAGTTTTGTCAGCATAGCATCTCACCAGTCCTGGCTCACTGCTCCCTGCATGCTTCCTGTCCAGAAAAGAAAGTATCAGCCTGGAGTCTCAAACTGCTAAGCAATTCTGAAGCCCAGGGAGTCAACCAGTACACACCCAGATCCTCTAAAGGGTGTTGAAAGTCCACAGCAAAAATAATATAATGGCTGGGTCTCCACCTGGATTAGTGCAATTGTAGCAAAATGTTATACACATAGGGCTTGATTCACAAAGTGGTGCTAACTGTTAGCACACCTGTGAAAACCCCCTTAGCACGTCTAAACGAGCTTTTCGCGCGCAAAACTTTATGCGCGTAAAACTTTACGCGCGCACTGCACAGAGCGCAGGGCGCCCCGTGCGAAGTGCCCATTAAAGCCTATGGGATTTAGCGCGCGCATAGGACTTTGCGCGCGGTACTTAGCGCGCGATCTGATTGAGAAAACCGGTGCTAACCTACTTAGCACCCTGGTTAGCGCACCTAAAGACTTTAGACGTGCTAAGTAGGTTAGCACCGCTTTGTGAATCAAGCCCATAGTAGCAAAAACTCAACGTTTCGGCCGAGAGGCTATTCTCAAGTGTTACAGAGTTAGGAAAAAAGTGACATATAAATCAGTTCAAACATTTAAAACACACCCCTGTAGGAGACTGGCACTAGCTTAAAGAGACACTGAAGCGAAAAAAAAATGATGATATTATGATTTGTATGTGTAGCACAGCTAAGAAATAAAACATTAAGATCAGATACATCGGTGTAATTGTTTCCAGTACAGGAAGAGTTGAGAAACTCCAGTTGTTATCTCTATGCAAACAAGCCATTAAGCTCTCCAACTAATGCTGGGAATACACGATGCGTTTTTGCGTTCGTTTGTGCCGTCGTTTTCGCTTTCGATCGATTCTACTCTCGATTCACTGCTCGATTCTCCTCTCGATTCCTTATCTTTTCTTATCAATTACATTCACTTGAATGAGGAGAATCGAAACGAAAGTAGAATCGACCAGATCCAACAGGTTGGAATTTATCTATCGAACCCATCTATCTAAAGTAAAAACTTAACGTGTATTCCCAGCATAAGTTAGTCGTGGAGACTGAGCTGTTATCTGACTTTTATTATCTCAACTGTTCCTGGACTATTTACTTTTCCTCTGCTAGAGGAGATGTCATTACTTCACAGACTGCTCTGAAAGACTCATTTTGAATGCTGAGTGTTGTGTAATCTGCACATATTATAGAATGATACAATGTTAGAAAAAACACTATATACCTGAAAATAAAAGTATGAGAATATTTTCTTTGCTGCTAAACTTCTAGTAATTATTCAAAGTACACAACCAATTCACTATATCATATTTTTTTTTTTCGCTTCAGTGTCTCTTTAAAGAACAAGAGGCTATTTAAAGAAACAGTACAACAAAAAACATTTCAAGTTAAATTCATCGTTTTGCCCATTAGGGGCTAAAGTACTTAGCCTATCGATCCATCTATGTTCACGTTTCAGTAAAGTAGTCTGTCCATCCATTCCTTCACCAATGCAGATCACCCACATTATGTCCACATTCAAAGTAGTGCTTCCCTATGGGAGAATCAAACTTTTTTTCAGGATCATCATAATATTTCTTATATAAACGAATGTTGCTCATTGATTCTAACCCTTACAGGTCTGGAAGTTTGTCCCACGTAACCCATCCCACAGGGGCATTTCAAAAAATAAACGACATTAGAAGTATGATAATTAAAATTGCTATTAACTTTAATTTTATTGCCCCTCATGGGATGGGTAATGTGATCGCCCTTGATAATACTAGAGCAATTTTGACAGTTCATGCATGCAAAGGTTCCTGATTCTTTAGGTAAAAATGTACTTGATGAAGGAGTACTTTTTTTAATGTCTGCTCTAACAAGTCTATCTCATAGGCTCTTGCCCTTTTTGTAAACAAATGAAGGAGGAGAAGGAAATACCTTAGACAACAGTGGTTCTGCCTCAATCAGAGACCAATTGTCCAAAATGGTATTTTTCACGTACGATAATCATGCAAACTTTTTTACCTAAAAAATCAGGAACCTTTGCATGCATGACCTGTCAAAATTGCTCTAGTATTATCAAGGGCGATAACATTGCCCATCTCATGAGGGGCAATAAAATTAAAGTTAATAGCAATTTTAATTGTCTTACTTCTTGTGAGAAAACGCGGAAAAGCCGCCGCGGGTGCTCAGAGCAAGGCGGCTGATTCTGCGTCTAACGCGGCGGTTTGCACGCATAAGCCTACATCTGTCAGTATGGCTGAACGCGGAGAAACCGCCGCATGCTCTGATAGCGATGTGGCTGGTTCCGCGTCCAGCACAGCGGATGCATTACAACACATGTCTGGTGTGGCTGGGACTGATAGTCCACACAGGTTCAGAAGGACGCGCTGAGAGGCAGAGCTTTTATGACAGCCAGAAGGGTGTCAGCTGACCAAGCTGGTCAGCTGACAATTCTAGCAGTTCCCATTGGTCCAGCACTTAGGGGAGGCGCTGGAGAGCGCTTTGGTATATATACTGGGTTCTGGTCATTTCTCTGGTGTCTGTCATTGCGATCACTACGTGGTAGCACTCAGACCTTTTTTGTCAGTATCTGTGTTATTATTCAGACTAGTTCCAGGGTGTTGATGACTATGGAGCTCACACCCAAGACTAGGAATACTGTGTATTATCTGTGTTATTATTCAGACTAGTTCCAGGGTGTTGATGACTACGGAGCTCACACCCAAGACTAAAAATACTGTGTATTATCTGTGTTATCATTCAGACTAGTTCCAGGGTATTGATGACTACGGAGCTCACACCCAAGACTAGGAATTAGCTTAACCATCCTGTTATACTTCAGACTAGCTCCAGGGTGTTGATGATCAAGGAGCTCACACCTAAAGACTAGACATTGTTGATTATTTGTTATGACCTTCTGCTTTCCTGACCTCTCTTCTGATCTCTGATTTGGTACTTCGCTATATCTGATACTCAGTTGCCAATCCTTGCTTGCCTTAGGATTCTGAATCAGTCTCTTCCTCTGTATCTGATCTGTCTGTCTGTTGCCGACTTGGCTTGTCCGACCTCGAGAACTATCTCCTCTGTTTAGAGATAGTTCACAGATCTGTCAGTGACACTCCACCTTTGGTGTCACTCACACTCTGGTCCTTCCCATTCTCAGCCTGACTCCTCCCCTTGGGGAGCCTCAGGCTATTGGAAGGAGCCTGTTCTTTGGGCAGTATCTCTTACTGCCTTGCACCCTCTATACGGGTGCTCTCCTCAAAGTATTACTGTTGCACCAAACACTCATATTACTCAGGTGTCCAGAGGTTAGTGATATATCTGATTGTCGGTGATACTGCAGATCATCAATAATCAGACCCTCTCTGTGTTACACCGATCGTTACACTTCTAATGTCGTTTTGTTTTTTGAAATGCCCCTGTGGGATGGGTTATGTGGGACAAACTACTAGACCTGTAAGGGTTACAATCAATGAGCATCGTAGTAACATTCGTTTATATAAGAAATATTATGATGATCCTGAAAAAAAGTTTGATTCTCCCATAGAGAAGCACTACTTTGAATGTGGACATAATGTGGGTGATCTGTGTTGGTGTGTTCTCGAAAAAGTTAACATCGGTGAAGGGATGGATGGACAGACTACTTTACTGAAATGTGAACATAGATGGATCGATAGGCTAAGTACTTTAGCCCCTAATGGACTAAACGATGAATTACAGTTTCTTTAAATAGCCTCTTGTTCTTTAAGCTAACCCTCCTACAGGGGTGTGTTTTAAGTGTTTGAACTGATTTATATGTCACTTTTTTCCTAACTCTGTAACACTTAAGAAAGGCCTCTCGGCCAAAACTGTGATTTTTTGCTACTATGGAATATTAGCAAATATTCTTTTATCTTCATATTACATTTTGCTACAATTACAGTAATCCAGGTTGAGACCCAGTCATTCTAATATATTTGCTGCTCCCTGTTCAGGGCCAGTTGTAGACTTTTTGCTGCCTGAGGTAAACTTGTGAGGATGTGCCTCCCACCCTAATTTAGAATGATCACACAGCATCCGACAATTTACTCTGCTTCATTTAATGTTCTCATATGATGTGCTGCAGCTCAACACAACAACACACTGGCTGGCTGTGAGTCTGTGACAAACGGCCTACTCCATTCCTCCTCAGGAAGGTACACACAGTACAAAAATACTGCCCCCGAAATCTCTGCGCCTGATGCAAATGTTTCACCTTGCTTCATAAGAGAACCGGCACTGCCCCTGTCTTGATCCCTGCTGGTTGCCTATACTCCATGACCCGTCACACGTCTTTACAAAATAACATGCACCGAGTCACTGAGACGCTACTCTGAGGATGGAGATAGCAGTGCATGGTCCAGAGAAGAGCACAGGGACAGGTGAGTTGTTATGCTGACAAAAACAGTGCAGGGGCCCCCAGGGAGAACAGTAGAGTTGAGGGGGAGATCTGGGTGCTGGAGTTGCAGCCAGATCGGAGGTGGGTTTGCTGCTACGGAGAGGGTGTAATTTTGCTATGGGGCCCCATTGTGGCTTGAACTGGCTCTGCTTAGGGAATTTGGAGCCCAGCATCATGGCAGATAGCACCCCACAACCTGAGCAAAAGCAACCCATGGCAATAAGGGGTACACAGCAAAAGCTTTCTTACCTTTAAAGAGTAGTAGCAAAAAAGTTTCTGTAGTATGTTAGCCAATTTTAGAGAGCAACTTTGTCCAATGTTAGAGACTCATCCCCACTCTACCATGTCCTTGCTCACTCACATCTGTGGTGAGTAGGCACTGCGGGGCTTATGGTGGAATTTGAAATCCCCACTCATTGATAAGCAAACCCCCATATGCTCACCCCCTCCCAAGTAAATGAGTAAATGGAGTAATTTTTGACCCCTTACCTATAAGGAATAAAGGGTTCGGGGGGGGGGGGGGGTTAGGGTAAGCCAACACGGGAGGGGGGGGGGGCTGGGTTAGGGTTAGGCATCAAAAGCTGTGATTTGAGAAAATGACTGTAAAGTTGAGAGAGGCTATTTTATTGGGCACAAGTCTTGCAAGTGCAAATTGCAGCTTTACATAGCAGACACAAAGCACAGCTGCAAATTGCATAGTGGGAAGACTGCTATCTTAGCAGGCGTGCCCAACTTTACTGTCAATGCCACAAACCGCAGCTCTGCAGTGGAGGAAGGTTACAGTTTAGTCACCAATGGGGTGGTTAGGGTTAGGCACCACATGGGGGGGGTTTAAAAGCCAACAGGGGGGTTTGGTGCCACTGGGGGTGGGGGTGCACCAGTAGAGGGAGGGTTCTGTGTGCATGTAGAGTTAGGTTTAGTCATAGTAAAATAACCTATCTTAATAAACACACCCACTGAGGTAAATAGCTTAAAGGGATATTTCAGCAAAGCCATAAAGTACTTGCCATAAGTCTACAAAAGTAGTCGATAAAACACATTGTCACCCCTCCCTTCCCAAGAAAAGTCCTGAGATTACAATAGGGATATGTCACTATGGTAGGAATCAGGTTGTGAGGTCCTCTGAGGAATAGTTAGCAACAGGGTCAGCCATACTATGCCAGGAAAAAAAAACAGGAATATAAGTAGATAAATAATTGATCTACTTACATAACAGATGTATTGTACTGTCCACATTTTGATTTCAGTGAATCTTGTACAGTAAATGAAGAGAATTCTGTTCCTAGCAGCTTCCATCTTTTATTCCCTCTGACTGAAGCCAAATCCGCATGTAATTTCCTCCCTTACTTTATTTTTTTTTTCCTCCAATCTGCTGTGTCATCTCTGGCTTGCTTTCTAAACACGTGTGAGCACAGCATCAGATTTCAGCCTCAGTCTCAGCCTGTCACACTAAAGTGGTCCACACTAAGGTGCTCTCTTCCAATCAGTGAGGAGCAGGAATATGGTACGGAAGATGACAAGCTTTCTCCTTGGTGATGGAGTGAGAATAGAGCTAGGCTGACTGAGATAAGATTTGTTACTACACAAATATTTAATAGATTGGAGAGCTTGCACTGCAGGATGAGATTCCTGGCAGCGTAAAAGACATAGTGAAATTGGTAAATTGAATTTGATTTTGTGGCTGACAATCCCACTTTAATGGATGTAACACCTTACCTGCTATAATCTTTGATCAGTAGATAAGGACAATCAATATTATGATTGATCCAAGAAAAAAAAGGCTCACAAAGAAGTTCAGTTGAAGAAATATTTCACTGCAGAAAGGCTTCTGACATTTTGGAATATAATTAGTATGCAAACAAGTAACAATTTGTATATGTGTTGGACTCACGCTCATATTTAAAACAATAAAGTCTACAGAGAGGATGGGTCTACAGATGCGGAAGCAAGCCGGCATAGCACATGGGGAGACCGAGGAGAGGACCCTAGTGAGAACACAGAGAGACAGCCAGGTGGCCAACATGAAGGGGTAGAGCCCTAAAACTCTATGCTCAACTTTATCATTTTAAATGTGTATGTGCATTTCTAAATTAAATAAACATTCCATACAGTTTTACGCTATGGAGGAGATTATGTGCTTCATTTGAGATGACTGCTTTAAAAGATCCTGGTATTGTGGAGATTGACAAGCGAAACCAGATAGGCTGAGGATTGCCTAGAAAATTATCCCAGAGGCGCTTTATGACCCATCTGTCTGGGGGTCATCTACTAAGGGTGAGTGCCCACTACTGAGGCTGTCACTCGGATTCAGCTTGGGAGTCAAGTTTGGCAGGAAAAAGGATACCATGCTCTCACTGAAAAACTTATTTTACCAGAAGTGTTTTCATAGCTAGAGTGCATTCCTTACAAAAACTATTCAGTATGAGGTACAGCGGTTGGTGTACAGGGAGAACAGGAGCTGGGAGAATAAACTCCCTTGCGGTGTGCCTATGTTGATGGTTCTCTTACTGAAGGCGCAGGAACCAAGCTTAAAGAGACTCTGAAGCGAGAATAAATCTCGCTTCAGAGCTCATAGTTAGCAGGGGCATGTGTGCCCCTGCTAAACCGCCGCTACAGCACCGCTAAACGGGGGTCCCTTCACCCCCAAACCCCCCACTGCAACACTTGGTCGCAGACTTGGTCGCTCCTGGAGGCAGGGCTAACGGCTGCAGCCCTGCCTCCAGTCGCGTCTATCAGCGGCGCATCGCCGCCTCTCCCCCGCCCCTCTCAGTGAAGGAAGACTGAGAGGGGCGGGGAAGAGGCGGAGATACGCGCTGACAGACACGCGTGGGGCAGGGCTGCGGCGGTTAGCCCTGCCCCAACCAGGAAGCGCTCCCCCGCTGCACCGAGGGGATTTGGGGGTGAAGGGACCCCCGTTAAGCCGCGGGATATCGGCGATTTAGCAGGGGCACACGTGCCCCTGCTAACTATGAGGTCTGAAGCGAGATTTAATCTCGCTTCAGACTCTCTTTAACTCATTGTGTTCTGTTTGAGAGGACTCAATTTGCAGAATGTGGAGTCGACTCTAGGTTGCATGAGGTTGTCAAGCAGGATGTCTGGGCAGAGGGTGTTGAGGCAGAGCTTAAGTCCAAGGACAGGATCCTGGCATATGAGTCGGGTCTGTCAAAATGTTCTGTGATGTACGCCAGGGTGATGTTAATGGCGGCCTCTACAGACCTATTCACCCTTGGTGTGGGTAAAGAAGGGCATTCTCAAGGACGGCATTGGTGGAAAGTTTAATGAAGGCAAGAACAAGTTGCTCAAACATCTTTGGGTCTGAAATTGTTGTGATCTGTGTTTCCAGGCTTTTTGGGAACTGGGATGATTGTGGAGCTTTTAAATCAGGAGTGAACCTTGCCCTCCATTAGGGACCTATTGTATGTTCAGGTTAGGACAGGAGCTAGCTGGTCCACACACAGGTTCTCAGGCAGATCATTGACAATTTGACATGCTATCTGGACCTGAGGCTATCTTGAAGTTAAGCTTGGGGAATAATCGTAATACATCATCCTCCTGGACTGCAACCACCACCACCACTGGGGCGTCACGGCCCAAGGAGGGTGGGGGAGGAACCATGATACTAGGACCCAGATTGCTTGGATTTATGCTCGAATCTACAGAACTCATTGAGCTCTATAGCAAGTCGGATGCTAGGGGCTGCACATTGGGGGAGGGATTTGAAGTTTGTGGCATAAATAATGTGTACATCAACTGCACTTTGATTAAACCGCTCATCTGCTCGATTGTTGAATTGTACAAAGTAATCCACTAATGAATGGTCACATTAAGATAGACAGCACATGTCATTTTTACTCCTCACTCCATTTGTACCACTGTCTTCTATGTGGACTATTACATCTGCTCCTTTAAAATGTTCTGCTAACTGAATCATTTTTCTTTGAATTACAGTGTTGCCTTGTTAAATTTTATCCATTTACAAGCAAGTACATGGTTTGGTAGCTGTTGTCTCAGCATATTATATTAACAGAGACTGACTGATTCCTCAATTGAGGGAACTATGATTGATGATACTTGTAAGTTGCATTGTCAGAACAAGCATTCTCCTCAGTAGCGCTATCAATTAACAGCCATCCTGTTGGCAGTATTAATCAGGATGCTTAAGAGAATGCAGAAGCCTAAGCAGCAAGACAATGGAAAAGGAATGGTGAGGCCACATAACACATTTACAGTTGTTCTGGTATATTTTGATTATATGTCACCTCTGAAAACATTTACCTGCACTATTGTACTCCATAAGTTCTCAGCATGGGGTACATCTTGTAGGTACTCCAAAGGGTAGTTTAGATGTGTTCACAGGGTTTTTGTACTTGATACAAGTCAGTTCTTTACACTGGAGGATTTGGACAATTCAGCTTGGGAGGTAAACACCGGCAGGTTGACATTAGGAATCAAGGCAGTATGTGATTGGTGAACATGGTAAAGTTTACAGCCTTGTACACATGCTAGATAATCTTCAGTTGAGGTGGTCATTCAACACCATTTTGGCTGGAAATCTAGTCTATGCACAACTGTCTCCCAACATCATTTAGCAAACTATTCCAGGTCACTAAACAAGGAACAACAAATGTATCCATTGTGCTCATATGTGCTTGGCCATTGGAAGTTCCTTACTTATGCGCCACCTTGACGCCCCTCCTCCCCTCTCCATTGATAGTACATGCTGCTGGCTATAGCTGAGCAACAGGTTTGTACAGCACTCACTCCCCATAATGTCACTCTCATAATCAAATCATGATTGTTATGGGCAACGCCAAGATGTGTACAGGTTTACATACCCATTAATAATCAGGCTCAGCTTTCCTGTAGCTCCTTCACTGTACAGTTCACCCTTAAAGAGAACCTGAAGCTAGAAGAATATGGAGGCTGACATATTTGTTTCCTTTTAAATAATACCAGAATCTGTCTGAATTACACAAGAAATAAGTATGCAGCTAATCTTGTCAGATCTGACAATAATGTCAAAAATCTGCTGCATGCTTGCTCAGAGTATATGGCTGAAAGCATTAGAAGCAGAGGATCAGTGGGATAGCCAGGCAATTGGTATTGCTTAAAATGAGATAAAAATGGCAGCCTCCATATCTCTCACTTCTGGATCTCTAAGTGTTTTCTTATTGGTTTAGAACTTACCTAAGTAGAAGGAAGGCTCTGGACAGCATACAACTTTCCCATTCCTCTGTCCAACCCGTTGATCCAGTGCCACTCCCTGTGTAGTTTTGAGGACAAGCGAATCCCTACTGTACTGAGTCGGGATTCATGCATGCACAGTACAGATGCACCCACGCTTGGAACTACTCTGGGTTGCAAGTAGTTTCAAAGACTGTCAAAG
Organism: Hyperolius riggenbachi; assembly: GCF_040937935.1. Classification (NCBI taxonomy): domain Eukaryota; kingdom Metazoa; phylum Chordata; class Amphibia; order Anura; family Hyperoliidae; genus Hyperolius; species Hyperolius riggenbachi. The sequence goes on from NC_090653.1 coordinate 108,467,521, forward strand.
TACTTACAAAGAGCTATTCAGTGAAAGAGCTACACCTGGAGATGGTTCCAGAATAATGTGCCAAACAGAGGACTGGGAAGACTCTATGGTATCCATAGACTTCCTTCTACTTAGGTACCATAAGCATGAAAACTAAAGTGAATTTCATCACTTCTGTTTTTTTTTAATTTCACATGCTTTAAGAATATGCTCCAGGTTTCTGATTTCTTATACAGGGTTTGATATCTTTGCCGTTCTGCTGACCTTTTGTCATCAACCAGATCATACTCTTCCTGCAGAACCACTTTCATTAGAAGTACAGATGGGCCAAACATCAAATTTGGAATATACGAACTAGCGAACGCAAACTTCCGCAAATGTTCGCGAACATGCGAACCGCCATAGACTTAGGCATAGGCAGGCAAATTTTCAAACCTACAGGGACTCTTTCTGGCAACAAAAGTGATGGAAAAGTTGTTTTAAGGGGTCTTATACCTGTAGTGGGAAATGCCAGGGGGGATCCATGCCAAAAGTCCCACCAAAAATTACAGAGTTGACGCAGAGTCGGGTTTTAATCCCTAAAGGGCAGAAATCACATTACATTCAGAACACAGCTATGAGTCCACACAGCTGTGCACAGCTATGGGTGTCAGAGGGCTGTGGAGTGTCACACACAGAGAAATGCAATAGTACTATCAGAATACTGTGTCTGACTGCATCTGAATGGGGAGACATTAGCAGTAGTACTGTGCACAGCTCTGAGTGGGTGCCAGTTGGCTGTGGAGTGTTACACACAGAGAGAGATATGCAATAGTTCTATCAGAATACAGTGAAAAAAAACACTGGAGAGGTACTGTGCCTGCAACAATGTGGCAACAGCAGTAGTGTCCACAGCTAAAGGTGTCAGTGGGCTGTGGAGTGTCACACAAATAATAAAAAAGGAGACTGATGTGGTAGCCCTCAAAAGGAATATTTGATGTGCTTTCAGCAAATATTCAGTGAGGAACAAGAACACAGGCCTAGCTAATTCTTTCCCTACCTATCTGCAGCAAGTCTGACCCTGCTCTCACTAACAGCAGCCAGCAGAGAATGAATCCAATATGGCCACCGCAACTGCTTTTTACTAGGGGGGTGGGGGGTCCAGGAGGGGTGCTAGCTGATTGGCTGCCATGTGTCTGCTGACTGTGAGGTAAGGAGTCAAAGTTTAGCTCCATGATGATGTATAGAGGGCAGGTTGAACACGCCAAATGTTTGCTGTTTGCGGCGGACTAGAAGGAATTTTAGAGTCTTAGAAATATAAAAAAAATACAAAATTTTCAGTCGCAGAACCATGCATGCATAAAATCACATTCATAAAACACTAGGACAAGTATTAGCAGCCCCTAACACATGCAAAAAAGTATTCTGGATTATTCCTAACAGATTTGCCCCAATTCATATCTGAAAATATCATTAAAAACAGAAGCATTAGTTATACATGTGTGCAAATACATAATAAGCCATGGAAGCAAGACAAGCTTCCTATGTAGTGCATGGGACTCACTGTAGCATGTCAGAAACGTACTATAGAGGGCGCTAACTATTTTCAGGCAATTTTTTTTTGTGGGGGGGGATGTTACACCCCTTTTAAGTGTACTTGGATTAAATTACAGCATTTTAATGTATCAGATCGCATAATCAGGCCTGTTTCTAGGGTCGTGCAGCCCATGCGGCCGCCCTGAGCACTGAAGGAGGGGGGCGCTGTAATGGAGGGGGGGAGTCAGCCGCGGGGAGGGCAGTAGAGTTGGGCCGAACCTCTGATTTTAGGTTCGCGAACCTGGTTCGCGAACTTCCGCGGAAGGTTCGGTTCGCGTTAAAGTTCGCGAACCGCAATAGACTTCAATGGGGATGCGAACTTTGAAAAAAAAAATAATTATGCTGGCCACAAAAGTGATGGAAAAGATGTTTCAAGGGGTCTAACACCTGGAGGGGGGCATGGCGGAGTGGGATACATGCCAAAAGTCCCGGGGAAAAATCTGGATTTGACGCAAAGCAGCATTTTAAGGGCAGAAATCACATTGAATGCTAAATGACAGGCCTAAAGTGCTTTCAAACATCTTGCATGTGTATACATCAATCAGGTAGTGTAATTAAGGTACTGCTTCACACTGACACACCAAACTCACCGTGTAACGCACCGCAAACAGCTGTTTGTGTAGTGACGGCCGTGCTGGACTGGTGCGCACCATGGCGAGAGTGCAGGTTTTGGTGGCTTTACGGCCCATATGGTCGCCTGGCTGATGTAGCTGAATGACAGAACAGTGACTGTCCAGCTGATCAAATTTGGTCTGACCACAATGAGGCAACGACCTTATTATCGTGGGTGTGCCCCCCGAGACACTCATCTAGGCGCCGGTCATTGCTTCATTGTGATACGCAAGCCCCTTCACCACGGCAAGGTAATGATCACGAAGGGGAATGGGCGCATGTACATGCCTTTTCTTTTGTTGTTGCAGCTGCCCGCAGGGCAGCCAGAAAAATTAGGCGGGTTCACTGAACAGGTATACAGTGGCGGGTCCACTGAACAGAACAGGTATGCAGTGGCGGGTTCACTGAACAGGTATACAGTGGCGGGTCCACTGAACAGAACAGGTATGCAGTGGCGGGTTCACTAAACAGAACAGGTATACAGTGGCGGGTTCACAGAACAGGTATGCAGTGGCAGGTTCACTGAACACAACAGGTATGCAGTGGCGGGTTCACTGAACAGGTATACAGTGGCGGATCCACTGAACAGAACAGGTATGCAGTGGCGGGTTCACTGAACAGGTATACAGTGGCGGGTCCACTGAACAGAACAGGTATGCAGTGGCGGGTTCACTAAACAGAACAGGTATACAGTGGCGGGATCACAGAACAGGTATGCAGTGGCAGGTTCACTGAACACAACAGGTATGCAGTGGCGGGTTCACTGAACAGGTATACAGTGGCGGGTCCACTGAACAGAACAGGTATGCAGTGGCGGGTTCACTGAACAGGTATACAGTGGCGGGTCCACTGAACAGAACAGGTATGCAGTGGCGGGTTCACTGAACAGGTATGCAGTGGTGGGTTCACAGAACAGGTATGCAGTGGTGGGTTCACAGCACAGGTATGCAGTGGTGGGTTCAATGAACAGGTATACAGTGACGGGTCCACTGAACAGAACAGGTATGCAGTGGCAGGTTCACTGAACAGGTATGCAGTGGTGGGTTCACAGCACAGGTATGCAGTGGTGGGTTCACTGAACATGTATGCAGTGGTGGGTTCACAGCACAGGTATGCAGTGGTGGGTTCACAGCACAGGTATGCAGTGGTGGGTTCACAGCACAGGTATGCAGTGGTGGGTTCACAGAACAGGTATGCAGTGGTGGGTTCACAGCACAGGTATGCAGTGGTGGGTTCACAGCACAGGTATGCAGTGGTGGGTTCACAGCACAGGTATGCAGCCAGACAGGAACAAGTTAAGCCTAACTAATCTTTCCCTGAGAGACAGTCTGCAGCAGCTCGCCCTACTCTCACTAACGCAGGCAGCACACGAGTGACCGTAATGGCCGCCGCTGCCTGCCTTATATAAGGGGGGGTGGGGCTCCAGGGGCTAGTGTAGCCTAATTGGCTACACTGGGCCTGCTGACTGTGATGTAGAGGGTCAAAGTTGACCCTCCATGTGCATTATGGGGCGAACCGAACTTCCGCAAAGGTTCGCCTGCGGGACGCGAACGCGAACCACTGAAGTTCGCATGGAACCGTTCGCAGGCGAACCGTTCGGCCCAACTCTAGAGGGCAGCCCAACCTCTCCTTTCATTGCTCCCCCCTGCGACTGCAGAGTTAGCAAAGGGAAGCACTGTATACAGACAGCAACTCACCTACCTGCGTTCCAATCGCTGCACACTTGCCGATGGTCTCCTCCTCTGCATAGATGCTGATACACACGCTGCTTCCTGCTAAACAGGAAGTATAGTGTGTGTATAAGCATCTATGCAGAGGAGGAGACCAGCGGCTAGTGAGCAGCGATTGGAACCAGGGAGCGGAGTTGCTGTCTGTTAGAGTTAGCGCTTCCCTGCGCTAACTCTGCAGTCGGAGGTGGGAGCACGGAGAGTGGCCCGTGAGAGGAAGGGAGGGAGAGGTCGGGCTGTCCTCCCCGCGGCTGACTCCCCCCTCCATTATGGGGGGGTGCACCTACCTAACTACCTTATACTGGGGGGCAGCTACCTATCTAACCTATACTGGGGGGCACCTACCTATCTAACCTATACTGGGGGGCACCTACCTAAGCCAACCTATACTGGGGGGCAGCTACCTAATCTAACCTATACTAGGGGCAGCTACCTATCTAACCTATACTGGGGGCAGCTACCTATCTAACCTATACTGGGGGCAGCTACCAATCTAACCTATACTGGGGGGCAGCTACCTATCTAACCTATACTGGAGGCACCTACCTATCTAACCTATACTGGTGGCAGCTACCTATCTAATCTATACTGGGGGCAGCTACCTATCTAACCTATACTGGGGGGCAGCTACCTATCTAATCTATACTGGTGGCAGCTACCTATCTAATCTATACTGGGGGCAGCTACCTATCTAACCTATACTGGGGGGCAGCTACCTATCTAATCTATACCGGGGAAGCTACCTGTCTAACCTATACTGGGGGCAGCTACCAATCTAACCAATACTGGGGGGCAGCTACCTATCTAACCTATACTGGGGGGCAGCTATCTATCTAACCTATACTGGGGGGCAGCTACCAATCTAACCTATACTGGGGGGCATCTACCTATCTAACCTATACTGGTGGCATCTACCTATCGAACCTATACTGGGGGGCAGCTACCTATCTAATCTATACTGGAGGCACCTACCTATATAACCTATACTGGGGGCACCTAATTATCTAACCTGTATTGGGGGCACCTACCTACCTAGCTAGCCTATACTGGTGGCAACTCTACTGGCTACCTATATTGGAGGTACCTACCTAACCTATACTGGGGGGCATCTACCTATCTAACCTATGCTGGGGGCAACTATTCTGGCTACCTATATTAGAGGCATCCACCTAGCTGACCTGTGCTGGGGGCTCCTACCTATCTAACCTATACCGGGGGAACCTGTCTATCTAACCTATACTGGAGCAACTATACCGGCCAACTATACTGGAGGCACCTACCTGGCTAACCTATACTGGGGGCAACTATACTGAGGCACCTATGCCTGGCTACCTGTACTGGGGGGCTGGGGGGGCCTATAGTTTGCTACCTATACATGGGTACCTATGCCTGGCTACCTATACTGGGGGGATCTATAGCTGGCTACCTATACTGAGTGCAACTAGACCTGGCTAACCTATACTGCAGGCACCTACATCTGGCTCCGTGGGGGGGGGGCGCAATTTTTTTTTTACACCCTCGTCCTGGGTGCATTGTAGCCTAGAAACTGCCCTGCGCATAATCACTTATTTTCACTTCTCACAACACTGTCACAGCGATTCAAGGTCGGTCGGCACACCAATTCAAGTTCACATATTTCAATAAATAAATATGTCTGCACTTATCTGATGAAGGGGACCCTCTGTGGCCCCGAAACAATTGTCATGCTGTGCATTCAATAAATGTGCTTGGGAACTTGAATTGGTGTGCCGACCGACCTTGAATCGCTTGTACTGAACTGATGTTGCTTCTACATCAAGGTTGAGCACCCAACTATCCACGGCAAGGTGTGCCAATCCTAAATCTGTTACCGTACAACACTGTCACAGGTTCCAATTATAATATGCAGGCCTTTTTTTAACAATTTTTCATGCGACTGCACCCCCGTGATTAGTCAACCGTGGCCTGACACACATCCAGGAGGCCATCTGATAGGCCAGGGCTGTGACAGGGAACATTAAAAAAAATAAAAAAAATTTTTTTTGCATGTAGAAAAACAAACTTTATTCCTATTTTGTGCCTAGATTATGAAGCCTATGTAGAATCCTCCATTAAGCACATTCCATTAGAACCTGTATTTTATTGTATTGGAAGACAAAGCATCTTTTCTCTGCATACACTTATCAAAATATATCATTCTATTGTGCCATTTGACTAATGTTGGTTAAAGTGCACTTCTAATTCTCTCCCAGTATCACTAATACAATTACGCTGCAGTACCCAAGCACTTTCTAGAGAACAATACAAATGGATGTGCATACTTTAGTGCTTTGAGGAAAATGTAATGCTAGGACATATTTTGCCTTAATTAGAAAATGAAAGATTTTAAATGAGATCAACAAGATAAGCATTTCAATGAAATAATGGAAAATGTATTCTAATAAAAGAATGAAATATCTTTGTAATTTTTGTATAAATCAGAGTTAAAGTCTTGGCTGTTATATCTTTTATATATCTTAGGTCAGTCTGGGGAAACTAAAAGCTTAAAGCTACATTAAACATGAATGCAAAAAAAACAAACAAAAAAAAACAGTGTCAGATCTACCTTAATATTCCACCTTAAAGTATAATTACAGTCTAGCATGACATTCAATAAAAAAACATGCTTCCTTTCTCTTTATTGCCATGCCCATACAATTATCCTTCTTGCAGTGGCGTAACTAAGGAGACTGTAAAACTTGCCCCAGTGCAAGTTTTACATGGGGCCCAAAGCACTCTATTGATATGGAGCCCCAAAACCTACAAAGGACAGCTGCAGTGGCAGAGAGGTGTATTTAAAGTAAGGAAACAGTTTGTTAAGCATTACCACTATGCATTGCACATATAGAGGTATTCATTACCAACATAGCACCAATGCAAAGCTAATAAGATGGATGAAGGAAAGTCCCTAATAGGCCCCTCTGGTCCAGGGGCCTGATGCAGTCATAACCTCTGCATCCTCTACTGCTACACCACTGCCTTCTTGTATACCTCCCACTATAGAATACAGCAGTACTCAGTAATCAAATAGTTGAACCAGGGACAGTAATTTGGAGCCATTGCTGAATAAACAGGTGAACACTAATTGCAAAAATACCCTTTGTGCCCTGAACGTGGCATAAACGATGTATACTCAGTATTAGGCCGGTTTTACATATGAAATGTGCATTTGTTGTGCCTCGCCCCCGGCGCATCACACCACAGTGCAAAAAATCACAAACATACGCTCCTGTGGCAGAGTGCGTCCAGAGGGTAATATGCATAGCACTGACCCATGCACACCTTTTGCCCTGTGACTGGACAGGAAGTACATCACTGGGATTCCCGGAATTTTCCTTCATTCCCGTATTCCTTCATTCCGTGCATGCGCACCACAATGCCATCACCAACCTTATTAACCCCCTTGGCGGTATGAAAAATACCGCCAGGGGGCAGCGCAGCAGTTTTTTTTTATTTTTTTTTTTTAAATCATGTAGCGAGCCCAGGGCTCGCTACATGATAGCCGCTGCTCAGCGGCATCCCCCCAGCCCCGCCGATCGCCTCCGGCGATAGGCGATCAGGAAATCCCGTTCAAAGAACGGGATTTCCTGGAGGGCTTCCCCCGTCGCCATGGCCCCCGTCAGCGACGTCAGCGACGTCGGGACGTCATTGGGAGACCCGATCCACCCCTTGGCGCTGCCTGGCACTGATTGGCCAGGCAGCGCAGGGGTCTGGGGGGGGGGCGCGCGCCGCACCGGATAGCGGCGATCGGACGCGCAGCGGCGGCGATCGGGGTGCTGGCGCAGCTAGCAAAGTGCTAGCTGCGTCCAGCAAAAAAAAAATTATTTAAATCGGCCCAGCAGGGCCTGAGCGGCACCCTCTGGCGGCTTACCCCGTGTCACACACGGGGTTACCGCTAAGGAGGTTAAAAGGTTTGTGCTGCCCCTTCACGTACATTACTTGTGCTGCAGGAGTCCGGCGGTAACGTGCTGTTGCTCAGGAAGTGTCGGCCCTGGCACCTCTGGCGCAACACGACGCAATGCATTAAAGGGAACCTAACATTAAAAGAAAAAAAAAATCATACATGCCTAGAGCTTCCTCCAGCCCCCTTCATCCTGATCGCTCCCTTGGCCAAATCCTCCGCCTCCTGGATCTTCCGTAAAGGCTCCTGTTATCTTCATCCAGGCGGGGCTTACTGCGCATGTGCGGCCCAGCCACGCACACCGCCCTGCAGGGCTCCCATCGCCAGGTGGCCGAAGATAATGGAAGCCCTTACAGAAGATCCAAGAGGCGGAGGAGGGCGCAGAGGGAGCGACCAGGCTGAACGGGGCTGGAGGAAGCCCCAGGTATGTATGATTTATTTATTTTTTTTGTTTTATCTCAGGTACCGTTTAAGTGTGCTAGGCCCCTTGCATTGCCATTATGTTAGCCTGTTTTACCTACCACAGGTTTACATTGCAAGTGTAAAAGGGGCCTGAAAAACATAAGTGGTCAGATCACACAAACTGAAATTCATATCACATGTTACAGTGACAGTGACATCATTGTTATTTATAAAGTGGCAACATGTTACACACTGCTGTACAATAATTTCTAAAACTACATACAAGTCCATAGTATGTAACTTCCATAGGGAATACAGTAAATTACAAAACTGTATACATGTCCTTAGCATGCCACAGGAGAAATAGGGCAATGTCTAATTAGTAATAAAGGATCAAAGAGAAACTGGAGCGAGAGGTATATGGAGACTGCCATATTTATTTGCTTTAAACAATATTGGTTGCCTCAACTTGCCTGGCAGCCCTGCTGAACTCTTTGGCTGCAGCAGTGTCTGAGCACACACCTAAAACAAGCATGTAGCTAATCTTGACAGATTTGTGTCAGAAACATCTGATCTGCATGCTTGTTTAGGGTCTATGGCTAAAAGTATCAGAGGCAGAAGATCAACAGGACTGCCAGGCAACTAGTATTGTTTAAAACGAAATAAATATGGCAGCCTCCATACACCTCTCACTACAAGGAGAGAAAAAGATGGGGATGCAACTTGAATAAGTGAGACTTTCCTCAAATCCCATCTCGTTTAAATGTCCTAAAAAAATTAAAGAAAGAAAAGTACGAGGGAGGAAGTTCTAAAGAATAGGGGCAGCGCTAAAGAAGTCTTGGTGCTGTGGAAGGGAAGAGATAATGAGTGAGGAAGAGTTAGCTTGTCTTTTATTCTCAGATGTACATATACAGCTTGATTGTTTTTGTTAGTGATTTCATTGCTTAAACGTATACCCTCTTTATAGCTGCCATTAAGGTTATTGTTTTTTCATTATTATATTTATTTCTCATCTTGCGATCATTATTAGTGAAGGTATTATTGATATTCAACAATATTGCATTATCACTTGTATTATCTTCTGTTGTGAATATTTATTCGCACTATAACAATTAATAATCATGGTTTTACAAGCATATTCACAGTTATTGTCTTCTATTATGATTATTTATTCATACTACGGAAATTAACATTCACAGTTTTACTTCACTGACAATATTAACATGATAATTTTTTCTAATCATTATCTTTTTAAAACCATTATCTTTGTATCACATCACTTTAGTTAATTTTATTATACAGCTGTTGATGGCTTTTAATAACAAGAATGGGCAAAGATATATACAAGACACAGAACACAGAGAACATTTATATTGTGCTTTTCTCCTAACGGACTCAAAACGCCCGAGCTGCAGCCACTAGGGTGAGCTCTATAGGCAGTAGCAGTGTTAGGAAGTCTTGTCCAAAGTCTCTAAATAGGTGCTGGCTAATTACTGAACATGAACAAGTGCCGAGATTCAAACCCTGGTCTCCTGTGTCAGAGGCAGAACTCTTAAAGGGGATATAAAATAAAAATAAACATATTGTATAATGAATTGTATGTGTAGTGCAGTTAAGAAACAGAACATTAGGAGCAAAGACAAGAGTCTCGCATAGTTTCCAATACAGGAAGAGTTAAGCAACTCAGCTATCTATGCAACAGAGCTTCTCTGAGCTCTCAGACCCAACTTATACATCAAAGAAACAGTGAAAGGCAGCTTCAGATAAGGTTTTACTGCAGGGGAGTTCAAAGGGTCATTAGCACTGCACTGTTTCATAGTTTAAAATACAGCGCATGGTTTGCAATTGCAAATATGACAGTATGATGCAATGTTGTAAAAAAAAAAGAAGAAGCTATATAACCGAAAATAAAAATAGGGGACTCTTTTCTTTGCTACTAATGTTCTATTAATTATCCGTACTACACAAACAATTCATTATATCATAAGGGTTTTTTTGTTTTTTTTTGCTTCACTGTCGCTTTAACCACTACACTATTCAGCCATATAAGATTTATTTATTTTTCTATATAGATATTCCTAAAAAATACGTTCCTGGTGGAGAACACATGCTATATCTGTTTTCTGCCAATGGCTCACATGCATTTTTGTATGGGAACTGGAAAGCCTTCCTATAGAAACAGATATGTAACTGTAAACCAGCTGAATGAGAAGAATGAGCTTATAAATTTATTGACATTACATTTCATCTGACATGTGCCTGCTTATTTAGCCATGCTGTCATGATCCTTCTGCAGTATGTCCCTATCCTGCTGAGTGAGTGAATTCTTTATCTTTCCCATAATTTACCCACTAGGCCATTCATTAATAAACTGAAGAGAACTGGACATAGTTCTACTTTTGGCCTTAGTCCCTAGAACAGTTATTTATCATTTTCCCCTAGTCCCACTTTACAAAAGCTGGACATGTTGATCAAACGTAACCTATGTTTAGTAAACACATAATGATGATGATGATAAAAATAAATTATTACAGTACATGCTACATCATTTTCTACAGGTTCTCTTAGGTTATAACCCGATCGGGGCCGGCCGTAGTTAAAACTACGCTGCACTTGTATCTACTTAAGCCTGATGTGGTATACTTTAAACACCACCCGATCCTGTGCCCCAGCCACAATAGCACCAGTGCTGGGCCGAAATTACGCATGAGCGTAATTACGCATCGTAATTCAATGTAAATTTACGCGTAAGCGTTACGCGTAACTTACGGCCTTACGCGTAATTATTTACGCGTAAGACCGTAAGTGGTATCGTAATTACACTGTCTACCGTAATTGCTAGGCATGCGTAATTTTACGAACACTTTTACGCGTAATTACTAACGTAAAATCTCCCATTTTCTAAGAGTAGCCAATCAGTCAACATCCTAAGCAACCAATAGTATCTTCTCCCGCCCTTCAGTATAAGCGTACGTTTTGACGCATACGAATGATATGTACGCAATAACTGTCACGTTGACGGCTATTGCGTACATATCGTCCGCATGTGTAAAAAATACGCATTAATGGGTATTACGGCACTACGCGTAACAGTGTAGTGTAAGCGCCTTCATTACGGTATCCTTACGCGTAATTGCGTAAGTTTACGCGTAATTACAGTGATGTACCGTAGATAATTTCCTACGCCGTAACCGTAATTGCGTAATGCGTAATAGCGTAAAATTACGCGTAATGATCCGTAAGCGTAGATTTTTCCATTACGACCAGCACTGAATAGCACGTCTTCGCTGTCATAGTGATGATCACTGTGAGCCAATCACAGTGCAAAAAGAAAAAAAGGCTCTGGTCACTAAGGGGGCCAGAGCCTTTGGTTCAAAATGAGTTCAGCTTACAAGAGTATAGTTTCCTGGGTAAGATTTTCTTCCCTCTTTGAAAAAAGTGAGATATCAGCTGTACGCCAGTCATATGGAACTGACCTATTTACCTCCCTGGTTATTTCCATTCCAGATTCAGGGTCTAAAAGCCGTGCAATTTTTTCACAAGCTTTTAGACCCTAAAAGCACCAAAAAAAAACATACCACAGAGAGATCTGCTGTAGCTCCTGCATATAACTCACTCAGGCACAAGATTACCACTCTGAGCGTGGTAATCCGTCCTGAGCCTGATTCAGGATTACAGCTAAGGAGGTTAAAGAAAACCTGGGGTGAACCTCAGCCAAAAAGACACTTGCCTAGAGAGAGGAAATCCTCTGGATTCTCCAGCAACTTCCCTTGTCCCTGGACATTGTTGTAGTTTGCAGCAATGCTCCTCCTCATGCACAAGTACATATGCTGTTAATGCTGTTAATTGTGGTGATTTAAGCCCCAGTTCGAGATTAAAAACCCCTGGCTTATATGAATATTTTATTTGTGTATGGCTGACAACAAGGCTTGTGCTGGACAGGCCTTTGTTTTAATAAATATGTTTTTATATTTTTACCATATTTGAGCCGGCAACGGACATGTGTTTTGGTTATATATGTGAATATATATGTCTCTACATTAGCGGAATTCTTGAGAGGAGTATTGGTCCTCAGCTTTCTCTGGCTACTCAGATTCTATCTACGGTAGAGAGATATGTATTTACGTGACTTTACTGATCTCTGCTAGTGTTGGGCGAACAGTGTTCGCCACTGTTCGGGTTCTGCAGAACATCACCCTGTTCGGGTGATGTTCGAGTTCGGCCGAACACCTGATGGTGTTCGGCCAAACTGTTCGGCCATATGGCCGAACTTAGAGCGCATGGCCGAACGTTACCCGAACGTTCGGCTAGCGCTGTGATTGGCCGAACGGGTCACGTGTAGTGTTGGGCGAACATCTAGATGTTCGGGTTCGGGCCGAACATGGCCGCGATGTTCGGGTGTTCGAGCCGAACTCCGAACATAATGGAAGTCAATGGGGACCCGAACTTTCGTGCTTTGTAAAGCCTCCTTATATGCTACATACCCCAAATTTACAGGGTATATGCACCTTGGGAGTGGGTACAAGAGGGAAACATTTTTTAGCAAAAAGAGCTTATAGTTTTTGAGAAAATCGATTTTAAAGTTTCAAAGGGAAAACTGTCTTTTAAATGCGGGAAATGTCTGTTTTCTTTGCACAGGTAACATGCTTTTTGTCGGCATGCAGTCATAAATGTAATACATATAAGAGGTTCCAGGAAAAGGGACCGGTAACGCTAACCCAGCAGCAGCACACGTGATGGAACAGGAGGAGGGTGGCGCAGGAGGAGAAGGCCACGCTTTGAGACACAACAACCCAGGCCTTGCATGAGGACAAGAAGCGTGCGGATAGCAATTTGCGTTTTGTCGCCATGTAGTCATAAATGTAATACAGATGAGAGGTTCAATAAACAGGGACCGGAAACGCTAACCCATCACAGATGTTCATTGTTCATGTTACTTGGTTGGGGTCCGGGAGTGTTGCGTAGTCATTTCCAATCCAGGATTGATTCATTTTAATTTGAGTCAGACGGTCTGCATTTTCTGTGGAGAGGCGGATACGCCGATCTGTGACAATGCCTCCGGCAGCACTGAAACAGCGTTCCGACACAACGCTGGCTGCCGGGCAAGCCAGCACCTCTATTGCGTACATTGCCAGTTTGTGCCAGGTGTCTAGCTTCGATACCCAATAGTTGAAGGGTGCAGATGGATTGTTCAACACAGCTATGCCATCTGACATGTAGTCCTTGACCATCTTCTCCAGGCGATCGGTGTTGGAGGTGGATCTGCACGCTTGCTGTTCTGTGTGCTGCTGCATGGGTGTCAGAAAATTTTCCCACTCCAAGGACACTGCCGATACCATTCCCTTTTGGGCACTAGCTGCGGCTTGTGTTGTTTGCTGCCCTCCTGGTCGTCCTGGGTTTGCGGAAGTCAGTCTGTCGGCGAACAACTGGCTAGAGGAGGGGGAGGATGTCAATCTCCTCTTTAAAGTCTCCACAAGGGTCTGCTGGTATTCTTCCATTTTGACCTGTCGGACTCTTTCTTCAAGCAGTTTTGGAACATTGTGTTTGTACCGTGGATCCAGAAGGGTATAAACCCAGTAATTGGTGTTGTCCAGAATGCACACAATGCGTGGGTCGCGTTCAATGCAGTCCTAGGCCGAAGAGGTCATAGCCTAGGGTCACAAAAACCTGTTTATTTGGGCTATTTCAATGGTAGTGATGGTGACGTACATAAATCTCAGCCATGGTCGTTAGCAACATCTGAATTTCACGAAATGTCTCATGCAGGTAGAAGACATATTGTTAGACTTGGATTCCAAAGATGGGGTCCCTATATTTCTGCAAACCAGAGTTACAGGGGTCCAAAATTGGTAAAATCCCCCATAGACTTTCATTGCCTCCCTATTTCACTTTCCAAAATCTCACATCTTTTCAAAGGACAATGGCTCAGCAGTACCAAATTTTCTAGCATTGTAGGGACCCTTAGGGGGAACATGACTGGTGAGTTTCGGGCCCCTAGGCCAAAGAGGTCATAGCCTAGGGTCACAAAAACCTGTTTATTTGGGCTATTTCAATGGTAGTGATGGTGACGTACATAAATCTCAGCCATGGCCGTTAGCAACGTCCATTCTTACCATAGATAACTGAAATTTATGTCTATATGCTTTTGAACTGAACTGTGCCTACAATAGTGTCAATTGCTAGTAGCATGGACCAGCTCATGCATGAGCGGTAACAATCAAAAAATGGAATGTGGAGAGGAAAAGACTGGCACTAGATGTGGGCAAGAAACAAAAATTGGGTACACCGGATCCTTTACAATGTGCTAAGACGTGCTCTCAGAAGATTGAGGCACTGTGATAGCAAATGAGGTACCTTTTAATCCACGGTGTGACAGACAGCAGGGTACACAGTGGGGGTGAGGGGATGCCTGACAGCTGTTTCGCTAAGAAAGCTTCTTCAGAGGCAAATATAAGGAACCTTATATTTGCCTCTGAAGAAGCTTTCTTAGCGAAACAGCTGTCAGGCATCCCCTCACCCCCACTGTGTACCCTGCTGTCTGTCACACCGTGGATTAAAAGGTACCTCATTTGCTATCACAGTGCCTCAATTTTCTTTTTCTCCTCAATCAAAAAATGGCCGTGGAAAGTTTAGATAGTGGAACATACATGCCTTACACTAATAATCAAAAAATAATAATACATCTAAATACACTGTAAATGTGAAAAACGGTATCAATCAAACAATTGTAAAGTGTAAAAAGTTATTATTAAAAAAGTACATGGGATGGCCACCCCGTCATGACTCCTCCATTCATACCTCCACACATACTAACACTCATAAGCCGGCCTCTAAGGGGACTGAAAGAATGTGTTAAATCCAGGTGGATTGTGTCAGTTGGTTAGTAGCAAGCAGTACAGATTGCTGGTAGCAGTTGGTTAGTTCCTCAAAAATGCTGTACCAATGCCCCAATCCAAAAAAGCATATCTCAAGCAAGTACATGAAGTGTTCTAAGCACACCAATATGCAAAAAGACCAAAAACAGTCACCAATGGATGAGACAGATAGCAGATACAGGAGCAGACAGCGGCAAGCAGGCCAAAATCAGCATATGACTGGCTCACAGTCCCATCTCAGTAACATCCAACCAGTAATGTAAGCATGATGATGATAAATCAAGTTGTTGCTTTAATCTCACCAGTTCCAGGCAAGGGCTGAGAGACCACCAGGCTGGAAAAAGCTGATCACATCCATAGGGTCCAGAGGAGTGCTGAGGGGATCATGTCAGGAGGTAAAAACCCCGGGCCCAAGCAGAGGCAGTCAGTCGGCCGAACAGACTGCTTGCACAGCAATGTAGAGATGTCCTAATGCAGACCTCATGGATCGGGTTCTGAACGGGGCTCAGGGCGGCGTGGCATCCCATGCAGGAAGCGTACAGCTCCCCCCGACGTTTCGCCGACTTTATCAAGGGAGCGTGGTGGGCGTCATGCATGAGCGGCTCTGGCTTATTGGGCAGGCTCAACTTTGATCAAAAGGAAAAGTTAGTGTGGCACTCCCAATTGGTCAGGAAGGATCCGTGAGCAGAAATGGGGTAGGTCAAAACTTCCCGCACAGGGCGTCTATTGCACAGTAAACAGCCACTGACGTGTGCCTCGCATGAAGTAGAAGGAAGGAAGCATATCATAAATTGATTGTTGACAAGAAGCAGATTCGGGCACCCTCCGTCATTCAGCTTATTTATTATAAAACAACTCGTGCAATATAAAGCATCAAATAGACATCACCTGATTAACCATGGCGATAACTGTGCGGGGTGAGGTGGAGGTGGGTGCTCAGGGCTACAGAAGGGTCGGCGACGGCCGTTTCGCGTCCACCAGGATGCTTGGTCACGCTGCGTTCCACAAGAATGGCAGCCGAAGCGCTTCCGGAATATGACGGGGATAAGCCCCGCCCCTTCCGGTTGCGCATCGGCGCCAGTGCTAGGAGGTGATTGGTTGGCGGATAGAGAGAGCTCGGCTCTCAGTACGCATGCGGGGCCTGGTTACGCCTAATAGGTGCCACCACAAGGTCGCACGGCTGACCAAAAACAAACATTTACATTTAAAGTCAGCCGGCAAAGGCGTAGCCATTTATGCCACGCCGCCCTATTTTACGCGTATACACAGAAGTCATGCGACCTCAAAGTATGCCCATACGGTACATACCACCAAGCCTTAAAAATACATGCACACATAAGATCCGAGCGCCATCTCGTGGCCGAAACAATTAGTGCACTACTGTGTACTATAGAACCACAAAGATATATAGTGACTAAAACCAATAACATTGGGGCGGAGTTTACAGGAGACCATATTATTGCACATGTTCCAGAAGCACTGAACCCTAAGTCGTATTCTCCGAGAGCAATCCGTTTCGGAGATGCGTCAGACAATGGTCGAGGTATGTGGACGATGTCCTGGTGGTGTGGTCAGGCTCTGATTATGAGTTTGACCTATTCATGAGATATCTGAATACTAATGAAATTAATATGGAATTCATGGCAGAATTGAGCCATACAGAGGTGACCTTTTTGGATTTGAAGTTAGTGATCCAGGATGATGGGATTTATAGCAAGGGCTACAGGAAACCGACGGCTTACAAATCTGTCAAACCTTTGTCGGATTTCTTTTGGGGGTCCGCGTGCAGCAATGGTTGGGGCCAGGAAGACATGGGAAGCCTCTGCAGGATCCATAACCTTCCCTCTTCTTAGGTAAGTATTTTTTTTTTTAAAATCTATGTCATCTTTGGTATACTTAAAAGAGAGTCAAAGAAAATAAGATAAAGTGGCCAGCTGATAATTGAACTGGATTATTTTATGGAACATTGAAGATAGTACATCAGGAGTAGGTAGAGAGGATGAGCAGAGGCCATAGTAACTGCCTGCTTGCAGTTAGTGGCCCATGAGGGAAGGCCCATAGACAAGCGGGAAGCAAAGAGCAAGCAGAGGTGGCGGGGGAAGCATGGTAGATAGTTGATTATGATTAGGGGTAGTAATATGAAGCATATGTGATCACAGAGGGGGCTGGGGAGAACAGTGTGAGTGGGGTCCTGACAGGTGATAGGAGGGAGTATTAGAAAACATATGAGTATTAGGAAACAGTGTAAATATGTAATATAGTTATATGTTTGGGTGTAAGTAAGAAGAATTTACCAATGTGTGCTTTAATAGAACCCGGGATAAATAGAATGAGTGGATCTAAGGAGGGGGAGTAGGGTACATATAGCATGAAGGTTAATGGTGGTTGGAAGTTGGGTAAACAGTACCGGCGCTCTAATACAGGCTCTCCTTCTGCTAGTTCAGCGTATTTCTCTGAAAGACACTGTTATATTAACCTGAAGAAGTGGGCAGGACCTGCAAAACGGGCCGTCATTTGTATCCAATACATATACTGTATATTTTTAATTAACCTTCCTGGCAGTATGATTATTTCTGTATTTTAGGGTCTGAAATCGGTGCAATTTTTTTCACATGCTTTTAGATCCTAAAAATCATACCGCTAGATAGATCTGTGGTAGCCCTGCTCATTATGCACCTACCATGGATCCAGCTCGGGGTTACCACTCTGAGCTGTGGATTTCCAGCCCGAGCCTGACTCGGGCTTACTGCTAAGGAGGTTAATTCTATTCCTCACCCCAGGTGCGACCACATATTGTTTCATATAACTTACAAGAGCCATATACACCCTGGTGCGCCTCCTCTTACCTATTAATATGTCTATGCCCTAGTTACGGACCAATCCCTGTTATTTATCCAGTGTTTTTTTTTTGTTTGTTTTTTGTTTTGTTTTATTGGAGAGAGACCGATTTGTAGAGAAGATTCAAGACCTATCTGTGTGGAGACAGTATTCTCCACAGGCTTTCAATCGTGGTTGCCTTTAGCAACCCACCTTTGTAAGTAAAATTCTTGCTGTTCCTTTTCCAATATCCATAACTAATACACTATATTGTTGCTCCTGTTTTGTTTGTAAGTTTTTACTTTCCGGTTCTGGAGTTTGTCTGTGACGAGCCCCTCACCGGACATATCGACTACTTTCCCATTTTGATTTTGTAAACAATAAAAGAGACTTTGAGAAGCCCATCCCACACCACTCAGTCAGAGCTGTCAGATCTTTACTACCTACTGCAGGTAATGCTAAATACTAATATGAAAACGCAGGAAGATGGATCACAGCGACGTCACCTGCCGACGATCGTTCCTCGATCCATCTTCCTGCCCATGGGAACACATGACAGCACACGAGGGGCATGAACCAGAGATAAAACCATTGCGGCACTTTGTGCAGGAGTCGTTGCGGTTCTTAAAGATCCAATCTGCTGTGATTGTCATTATCGCAAAGTGCTGTTGGCCTAATCGCGCACTTGTACCCATGTCGTAAAATTGCAAAACCGATCACTTAGAAAAGGAATTGCGCACAAAATCACAGTACGAGTTTAACAGTGACATGACAAAATGATAATTTATAGTGCATTTTTCTCTGAGACAAATTAACAATGCATATACATGTATTTTAAGATATTTTAAATGTTAAAACATTTTTTGACAGTAATTCTTTCATTCCATACATCCTGATCTCTCCTGAATACATACTACAGAGCAGAATGTTATCATAAAATAAGTATCTGTCCAGGAAAAAAAAAATGTAATGATAGGTCAAGAAGAAAATCACACCTGCCATGCCTGAGCAAACACATACAATTGGTTTACCTTTCATGCAGTTAATTTACAGTACAAAGTTATATCAAATATTCCAGCTTTAATGGTGAAGATGTGCTGCATGATGGGTTTATAACCAGTCTGGACTTCACCAGTGAAGCATTGTAAGGCTGGAGCAGCACATACACAGCTACCATGCTAGTATTCTCTCTAACATCATTCATTTCAGTAAGAGAAGCATAGGGGGCAGCCTTGATCAATTTTTCAAACCAAAATCTGTTCCAGCTGTAACTGTGAGCTGCACAGAGCAAGATTCTTTCCAGGATGTGAAGGATGATGCAGTCAGGTTCTGAATATGCTATGCCTAGAAATTAAAAGTATGTTTAATAACAACAGCTGAGCTGCAATAATGTAGTTTAAAGCCCCAGTACAGGCACAACTTATATACAGTATGCATTGAATAGAAGGCATAAAAAGATTTGCATTAAATACAACGGCGTAGCAATAGCCCAAGAGATAATTGAGGTGTTAACTATTAATTTTCCTGCGCTTCTTCACCCTCTGAATTTATCTCAGTGCCAATAGACTATTTGCAGTGTAACTTGCATAGGAATGCATATTGCCCACTCAATTCATATCCTATTGGGTAGGGATGGGTGGCATTGCCCAAGAGTGCCTAAGTCAGAGGGCCCCATCAAAACTTTGCTTTGGTGCCCCATCATTTTTAGCTACGCCTCTGATTTAATAGAATGCATATTATGCTTAAAGACCAATACAAAATACGGGCTTTTTTGAAATGCAGTATATATGTGACGGCCAGAACCCAAAGTCTGGCCACTCCGGGATCTAACTGGCATTGGTTGGCCAGAGCGTGACTTGACCAGAGCTGGCCAGCCAAGTCCCGCAGAAAGGAGCAAAATAACACAGTTCAGCAGCGGCTGCGGCAGTATCTGCAATTCCCAGAGATATTCACCTCATCACTAGATAATAAAAAATAAAACTTACTGAAAAATGATCTGTCCCAATCATTTCATTCTATGGGGATCTCTGTCAAACTTGACTGAAGAGCCCCTGGCCCTGATGACTGTCTGTCTGCTGCATTTTACCACACTACTGAAAAGAAGCCCTGTCATAAACATCTTTACAACCAGGGCTGGATTTACCATAAGGCACAGTAGGCACAGGTGCCTGATGATGGGAAGGTGGCTCACTCCCCAAGTGCCTCTCTCCCTCCCTCCTTCCCTATGCAGAGTCCTAATGTATATGAGGGGTTACTCACCCAGCTCTCGGCATTCCACTGACTCCATTCAGTCAGGGGCTCCTCTAGCTACTTAATACTGAGGTTCCTCTGGCTACCCTAATACTTAGAGACACCTCTAGCTGCTTAAAATTGAGGGTACTTCTGGATACCAAATACTAAGTTGAACCTGTAGCTACCTATGATGCGCAAGGGAAGTCAGTAAGAAGTGACAGCTGGGACAGCCAGCACACTTGCAGTGCAGTTTGATGGGGGGTTGTAGGTACACAGAGGGCTAAATCTAAGGTGCCAGCACATCTGTGCCTATAAGCTCCTGTGAGGTAAATCCGGGCCTGTTTACAACTACGGCTGGGGCTTCTTGAAGTAGGTTGTTATTTTTCACATCAATGGACCACTGAGAAGACACAGCAGAACATTTTAAAGGTGCCCACTAACGGTACAATTTTCAGCGAAGAATTGCCCGATCGATCAGATATATGTGATTGGATTGGCCAGGGCAGTTTCTAGGCTAAATTGCACCCAGGGAGAGTGTAAAAATTGCCCCCCCCTTCCCCCCACCCCCGTGGACTCGCAAACCCTTACTCTTTAGGGACATTTACACAGCCACAGGTCACAAGTAGATCTGCCTACTTATTAGTGACCAGCCGCTCATCCAGGAGGAAGCAGGGACCAGGAAAACACACAGACGAGGAGAGCCCAGAAAGCCGACTCCTCCATGGGCGTCGCACACTGACAACCTACAGGACATCACGAGTCATCCCGTGGTGGAGATGTGATGATGACTTGACGTCGCACGCAGGCAGCTCAGGAGGAGTTAAGGAAGGTGATTGCGCTGGTAATCTTTCTTCTTCCATTTGGCTGCACCGCGCATCAATAGCTCCCGAGCAGTTATGTCCTTCTGCCTGCACCCCCCTTCTTCTACTTGCCAGGCTGCGCCCAGGGCGGTCGCCCTGCCTGCACTGCCCAGCAAACTGTCCTGGGATTGGCAAAAAATAAACCTCCTTGATGTCTGAAATCGACTGTAGTTGATTCTAATGGTGATCGTTTGACGACAATTTATTTGCATTTTTTTAAATGATGAATTGAGTGTAACCTATTTTTTATGTGACATGGGTCCGCACTGTAAGACACATCAAACATTATTCTACAACTCTTAAAATTAGGTCACATATGCCTCTTTCGATAACAAATGGGATCCAAAGCAATTCATTACTCTAAAGTTGTGCCCATGGCTTTTTTGCACTTATTGTTACAGCTCCATTCTTTGCTTACTTAGCTGTCCTAGTGCTGCTGGGACCCTCTGAACAATTTTAACAAGAGCTCGTCAAATATGTTCTAGTGGCCATGCTCCCGTTTGTGTACAAGCGCAGCCGTACTGTGCAGGTGCAAGCGCAAGTACGGTCTGTGCCTGCGCAGTAGCATGAAGCTGCTTGGGCGCTGTTTTGTGCTATTGCACAGGTACAAGCAGTGACGTAGCAATAGGGGGTGCAGAGGTAGCAACCACATCGGGGCCCTTGGGCTAAAGGGGCCCCGAGTGGCCCACCCCTGAAACACAGTATTAGCTCTTTATTGGTCCTGTCTGTGCTGAAAATATTTACTTCTATAGTTGATTTGAATAGTAGTGACCATTAACACACTGTTTTCCACCCCTTCTTGCCCCTCTGACACTGTGGTTGTCCTTGATTGATTGGTTTTGGCGTGCAGTATGAATTGTTATGTATAGAGGGCTGGGGGGCATGTAAAACTTGCACTGGGGGCCACAACTCCTTTGCTACGCCACTGGGTACAAGCCATACTCGCATCTGCACAGTATGGCTGCACTTATACATGGATGGCAGCTCAGCCAAAAGAAGAGGAACCTGGCGAGCAGTGGTGGGGTGGAGGAGCATTGGAGTATCCTCTGGACCAACCAGAGTCTTCCCTCTATTGAAGTAAGTATCTAACTTCTATTTTTTCCCCTACAGGTTTGCTGTAAGGCTGGACCACACGCAATGTTTTTGATGACAACACACGTTTGTTTTCAACTCCACAAATTTTCATGCACTGTTCCCGTACATTTAAAAAAAACAAAACAAAAAAAACCCCTTCTATAAAATCACAAGGCACTTGAAATTACCATAAACTGCCAGCAAGTGCACAAGATCGCACACAGCGGCGTAAAACTCATGTCCTTTCATGGGTAGAGGTAGGAAAATACGGTGTGCCAATAAGTTTTTGTACATTTTATTACAGGAAACCTGTAAGCTAAATTAAAAAAAAAAGTTAGATACTTACCCACGTACAGGAAAGCCACAAGGTGGTCAAGAGACTTCCCATTTCAACTTGGAGCCCACCACCTCTGTGCAGGTTATTTTCCAACAAAGTATGCGCAAGTACGACCGCACTTACGCAGTAGGCTACGGTGCTACTGTGCAGGCGTGCCCATATTCACACATCAAAATCACGGCATAGCCACGCCCCCGAAATTACCATGAAGCTCCGCCCCAAACTGTATCGAATCTCTGCCCCCAAACCATGGACTTGTTCTTTCCTGTGACTTCTAGAGTCTGTTACTTCTAGTTACTTCTAACACTGATTCTTGTACTACCACTAGTAGAAGCAGTAGAGTGCTGTACTGTGTTATTGAATCAGGATGATACCATTTATTCGCTAATTTAAAATTAAAGGAGTAAGCTTTAAGCCAATAAGTCTTCTTCAGAAGTCAATGTCAAACATTGGTTTTGCAGGAACTACTTAAAGGGACCCTGAGCAGCGCTAAGGGAAGCCTCTTACCTAGGGCTTCATAGCCCACAAGGTCCCTTGGTCCTCTCAGTGGTGCTGCTGGCAACTCTGTTAACCCGACCTCACACCCGTCGTGTCATCACACTGGTCTCCGTAAGCATCCTACGCATGACTGGTTCTCGAAAGACTGAATCACACATGCACTGAACGCTTGCGGCGAAGGGCGCATGATCGCGGTAGGTGCATAGACAGTCGGTGCATGCCCGACTTTAGCCGAAGTTGCCGGGTTAACGGAGCTGCCAGCGTGACCATGGAGGGGACCCAGAGGACAACGAGGGACCTAGTAGGCTATGGGGGGCTGGAGGAAGCCCCAGGCAAGTCCAGATTTTTACAGAAGATAGATATGCATTTGGGCTTGGACTGCCATAAAAGGGCCTCTAGGTTTTGTTTTCCCCCAAGCCAAAAGGTCCCAGTCCTCCCCTGGACTGAATATATATTATTTATGTACAAAATAAACAATTATATTAATACATTTTTATTCAGTAAAGCCCACTTTAAGTCCAAGGAAAAATCAAGTAATTTAAAGGGACTCCGAGCTCAAAATAAAACCGAAATCGGTACTCACCTGGGGCCATTTAATCGCGTATTCGCCGTACTGTCACGCCGGCCGCCGTGATGACGCGAGGTGGCCGGCGTGGTGACAACACACGTGACGTTTCAGGAAGAGGAGACCGACACTCGGGCTAAGTGTCGCCGGGAGCCGCCGGGGAGCCATTTCTGACCAGGCCCTGGGTGAAGAGCCAGATGGACGCCGTGTGCCCCCCAAACCTATACTGGGCTGCAGAAAGCCCCAGGTGAGTACTGATTTTGTTTTTATTTTGAGCTCGGAGTCCTGCCTAGGTCCTACAACGATAAATAGCGCAGCATACTGTACAGAAAGAGTATTTTATGTAAAGGACAACTGTAACCGAGGGATATGGAGGCTGACATATTTATTTCCTTTTAAGAAATACCCATTGCCTGGCTATCCTGCTGATGCTCTGCCTAAAATACCTTTATCCATAGACCTTGAAGAAACATATGAAGATCAGGTGTTTCTGACATTATTGTCAGATCTGACAAGATTAGCCACATGCTTGTTTCTTGTGTTATTCAGACACTACGACAGCCAAATAAATAAGCAGGGCTGCCAGGCAACTGGTATTGTTTAAAAGGAAATACAGTAAATATGGCAGCCTCCAAATCCCTCTCACTTCAGTTGTCTTTTCATATTTCACCATGTGCATTTTAAATGCATACAGTACATTTCATCATAAAAATGGATGCTTGAGTACGTGCATGCTTTCATCAGTTTAACAATTGTACCTATTGCTCCTCAATTGAAGCGTGACACAGCCCTTAATTTCAGCGTATACAAAAACAAAGGCAAGCTTGGGCTCCACGTGTCATCAAGGAATACAAAACTTTATTGAATACAAAACTGGCAAGTTCTCCTCAGGAACAATACTAAGTCACTGGTCGTTACAAACAATACATAAAGTTAAAAACAAGAGCATGGCAGATTGCTTCATGCACCAGCTGTAGAAAAATTGTATATATCTGCTTCAATTGCAATACATGTATGGCGTAGCATCAATCATACATCCACCACTCGCCCGCGCATTCACTTCCCACTGCACCGTGCCTAATAGCGCATCTATGGTGTTGGAGGGCCCTCTTTCCAAAAGAAAAAACGGCAAGAATCCGAGCTCAATTTACTTGGATATTGATATTGATGACAGTCTCATCCTGTTTATGCATCATATATGACCACGTTGCAACATGGGGAGATCTCACCAACACTGGCGCTGTCAGCCTCCATTCACCCCGATATTGTCGCTCCACAAGGGTCCAGCTGATCCCAGAGTCCCGTCATACCTGCGCTAATCTGGCAGGGGATTTCATAGTGGAAGTTGACTAGCAGCGGGGACGGAGTACAACGGGCTTGAAGTGATGGCGGACACACGCTGCTAGAAGCAAACAGCTGAGCGAAGCTCCGCCCACCGACGCGTTTCGAACCGCCCAGGTTCTTTCTCAAGGTGTGGCCAGCTCTAGACGCGTCATCCTTTTCACTGTCCACAACATGTCCATCCCCCAGTAAGAATCGAGGGAAAGCAGAGGCAGGACACAGAGAGGAAGGAGGGAGGGATAAGCGAGACAGGCTGTGCGTGCTGGCCAATCCCTAAGAATCCCTTAATCTGCATCTCCATAATCAGGCAGCACTGGGAGGCCTCATGCACTGCAACAGCCCGAGGCAGCGGCACAGTCCAGCAGAAAGAGTTCAAAGCCAACACATGCTGCGGCCATCACAACTCCAATCAAACTTCACATCAGATCTTGTCAGATCTGACAAGATTAGCCACATGCTTGTTTCTGGTGTTATTCAGACACTACGGCAGCCAAATAGATAAGCAGGGCTGCCAGGCAACTGGTATTGTTTAAAAGGAAATACAGTAAATATGGCAGCCTCCAAATCCCTCTCACTTCAGTTGTCTTTTCATATTTCACCATGTGCATTTTAAATGCATACAGTACATTTCAAACTGCATAAAAAGGTCAAGTGTATTATTTCAAATGCTGCAGTAAAAGCTAAGTACAACCACACCCATCCCAAGACAAATAACAGATTGTAAGGAAATAATTCAGCTTATATTAAATACAGTTAACAAAATATGTTCAATATTTTTAATGGGAGCCAACGTGTCTTTTTTTTAATAAATGTTTCCACTCATATTTCATAACAGCTATGCCATATTCCATGCAAGTAATGACAAAATGAAGTATTTATTTTATTTTATTTATTATATATCTCTTTATTGTATTTATAAAGAGCCAACATATTACGCAGCGCTGAAGTAGAAATGAGAAGCCCATCTGGGATGCCAGCTAAATCATAAAGATTTGTGGTGAGCAAAATAGCAATATATGGACTTTTCCATGTCCTTTCTTTGTGTGGCACTGGTCAGCGCTTGGAGCCGTTGAGAACGTGCACAAAAGTGCTAAACGGCTGGCACTCATTGTCCACATCAACACCACACCACAGCCTTCAGGATTGGGTTTTTGCTACCTAAGTCGGTGAACTGACAAATGTAATGTTTTCCATGAATAAATATAGATGGGGCAAACTGTTATGCCAGTGAATAGTTTGCAGTGAACAAGGGGTGTTCAAAATTGGCGTCAAACCCCAATTTCTTTTTTAAATTTGCGTTCGCAGTTTTCCCATAGATTTTGATGGAAGGCAAGCGGACGCCAACTTTAGCAATTAATAGCAAAGCCCCCTTACGTGCTAGAAACACCACATTTTCAGGGTATCTGTTCAAAAAGACCCAATATTTTTTGAGAAAATCGATTTTATTGTTAAATAGGAAAAAAAGAATACATTTAAATGCGGTAAATGACAGTTAATGTAGCAAACCTAACTGTAGTGTAAATTTACATATATCAAAAGAAACAGAAATGAATTTCAAGCCGTCGAAGGGAGACGGAGGGAGATGCAGCTCTACAATACTAAGTATAACAAAGCTGTGCGGCGGTGAACAGCGGTGTGTGGTGTCGGGTGCACGGAGAACTTCAATCAAAGTAACTAAGAAGGTCACAAGGTAGAGGGTATTGGCGTTGGACATTTCAGAGGATATTGGTGTGGGAACATGGATTTAATGGTACAGGTATTTCTGGTTAATTAACATTATTAACCACTTCAGCCTACAGCGTCGAAAATCATATGCATCCGAGCAACGTTCACCTCTCATTCATTCGCCAACAACTTTATCACTACTTATGACAATTAATTGAGCTATATCTTGTTTTTTCCGCCGCTTTCTTTGGGTAGTATATTTTGCTAAGAATTACTTTTTTCTAAATCCATTTTAACAGGAAGATTAAGAAAGAAATGGAAACAATTCATTATTTCTCAGTTTTTGGCCATTATAGATTAAAATTAATACATGCTACCTGTGAGAAAACGCGGAAAAGCCGCCAAAACTCAAGGTGAGGCGGCTGACTCCGCGTTCAACATGGCAGCTGGCGCGCAGTCGGAGTGCGGAGAAACCGCTGCATGCTCTAACAACAGGACGGCGGATTCCGCGTCCAATGCAGCAAGTTGCTTGCATAGGCCTGCTCCTCTCAGCAATGCGGAGAAAACGCCGCACGCACTGACAGCGGTGCGGCAGTTTCCGCATCCAACTCAGCAGAAACATTACAACACATGACTGGTGTGGCTGGGACTGATAGTCCACACTGGTTTAGGAGGATGCGCGCGCGCGCAGAGAGGCAGGGCCTTTATGGCAGTCAGAAGAGGGTCAGCTGACCAAGCTGGTCAGCTGACAAGTTCAGTAACTTCCATTTATCCAGCACTTAGGGGAGGCGTTGGTGAGCGCTAGTGTATATATACTGGGTGCTGGTCATTCATCTGGTGTCTGCCGTTGCGATCACTACGTGGTAGCACTCAGACCTTGTCAGTTTCTGTGATTATTAGTCAGTTTCCAAGGTGTTGACGGCCACGGAACTCACACCTTAGTCTAGGAATTCTGTACCATCTGTATTATTTGTATTATTTAGTCTAGTTCCCGGAGTGTGAGAATCTTGGAACTCACACTCAAGTCTAGGCAGTGTTGATTATCTGTTATGACTTTCTGCATTCCTGACCATTCTACTGATCTCTGATTTTGTACCTTTGCCTTTCTGATTCTCTGTTGCCAATACTCGGCTTGTCTCTGGATTCTGTACTTGCCTACTGTCTCTGTACTGTATTTGTCCATGTGTTAACGACCTGGCCTGTCCGACCTCGAGAACTATCTCTCCTGTTAGGATATAGTTCACAGATCTGTCGGTGACACTTCTCCTTGGTGTCACTCACGTTCTGTCCTTCTCACTATCTCAGCCTGGCTCCGCCCCTGGGGAGCATCAGGCCTGTGGAAGGAAGCTTATCCATAACAGTTACCCCTACTGTCTAGCACCTGTCCCACGGGTGCTTTCCTCAAAGTATTACTGTTGCACCAAACACTCTCATCTCTCAGGTGTCCAGAGGTTAGAAGATATATCTGATTATCGGTGATACTGCAGATCATCAATAAGCGGGTATATTCTGCATTCTCGGTGATACTGCAGATCACCGGTAATCAGACCCTCTCTGTGTTACACCGATCGTTACACTACCGTAAATAAAACCCAAGTATTTTATTTGCCCATTTGTCCCGCTTATTACTCCTTTTAAATTATGACCCTATCACAATTTATGGCGCCAATATTTTATTTAGAAATAGAGGTGCATTTTTTCAATTTGCGTTCATCACTATTTACAAGCTTATAATTTTAAAACTTTTTATAAGATACTCTCTTGACATGTATATTTAAAAAGTTCAGACCCTAGGTAACTATTTATGTAGGTTTTTTTTTTTAATTTATTTTTGTTGTAATTAAAAAATGTATTTGGGCAATTTTAGTTTGGGAGGTAAACAGCTAATTTTAGATGTAATATAATGTA
The DNA here is from genome assembly GCF_040937935.1 of Hyperolius riggenbachi. Taxonomy (NCBI): domain Eukaryota; kingdom Metazoa; phylum Chordata; class Amphibia; order Anura; family Hyperoliidae; genus Hyperolius; species Hyperolius riggenbachi. Next base: position 108,495,907 of record NC_090653.1, read on the forward strand.
ATTATTTATTAAAAAAAATGTATGTGGGTGCAGTTTACTATTTGGTCACAAGATGGCCACAGTCAAAAAAGTCCTGGAGCGTGCGTTCACGCTACCAGGAACTACAAGGAGGCTGTACATTATTTTTTTGGGCAAAAATACTGCGCTCTCCAATTAGAAAGCATCAGCTTTTCTGTGGGGGACTTAGATCGGTGAATGGGTATTATATTCCTATTCACTGATCAGGGGGGTTAACGGCAGGCAGTGGGAGCGCGCCTCACTCAGCGGCAGCAGCACAGTCTATCTGGACGGATACATCCGTCCAGATAGACTTAAGTAGTTAAAGGACTTTTCTTGTTGTTGTGTTTAACCCTTTGTGGAAATGGGTAAGGGGTACTTTGTACCCCTATACTCATTTCTCCTGGGAGGGGGTGGGCATCTGGGGGTCCTCTTCTTAAAGGAGACTCCCAGATGCCACCATGAACCCCCCCCCCCACAGCGTCGGTGGAACCCACCTCCTCCTGGGGCACCAAAGGTGGGGAAGAGGGGGGGGGCTTGGCCCCCCCATACCATAGACTATGCGGGTTGGTATAGCTCAGGGTGTGAAGCCCCACTCGGCCGGGGCTCAGCATTCTGGCTATCCCAGCCTGCATGGGGGACAAGGGGTTAAAGAGGCTCAGGAGAGGGACCCCCACTTCATTTTTTTTTATTTCCCACACTCTGAACATTAAAAAAAAAGTAAAAAAAAAAATAGCCAAAGTTGCCAGGGATCTTAATACAGCCATATTGCAGCTGTATAGCGATCTCTGGCCAAAGCGTTGCGACTTCGGAGGGGTTTCCCGGGGGTCCCTACGCGCTGCATTCAACATCAACATTCTTATACTGGGCACAGTACGTCTATTGTTTAGAATTTTTTTTTAAATACATAAGTGATTTAATTAACCCTCGTGTAGTAGTGTGTAGTGTGTATGCATTTGTGTGTGTTTTGGGGGTGGGTGTCGTGGGAGAACAGGATGCCTTGCCTGGGGCAATAAATAGGTAAGAAATTACCCCAATAATTTGCTTTGGTTTAGGTCCCGGTGCAATTGCATTCAATGAATGCATGGACAAATCATGGTAATTTGAAAATTCAGAAATCACGAGCGGTTTACAGAATTAGGAAGCCACTCGTAGTAGGCCCATGGCCTAACTCTACTTACTGCTGTTTTATCTCAATGCACAGGTTATCACATACATGAATACTTGTCCTCCAGGGTCTCATTCCACATTATATGAACATTTGCTGTTCTTGTAGAAACAGCAGGTACCAATACTGACTGCTACTATTTAAAGCAACATGCTACCGTGCTGCAAGCTTGCTGTATTTTACATGCCAGTTTAGCACATACCATTATAGTATACTTTAAGCACCACATAACCTCACCAACTACATCTGGATACTTCCATTAAAAAAAGAAAAAAAAATCTATTCCTGAATTTATTCCATCCTCACACAAGAGGCAAATAATATGCTTGGGTATTTTCCATTTTGACTACTGTAACATTCTATTCTGTGGCCTATCTCTCTACTACCTGTTTCATCCACCTCTCCCTCCACTCCTGTGACCCTGTCCCTCTCTGTCAATCACTTCATTGGCTGCCAATTACCCAAAGGCTCCAGTTCAAACACCTAACGCTATCACACAAAGCTCTCCATAAGTTGTCCTTTTTGGAAATTTCCTCAGTAATGTCCAGAAACCATCCCACCTGGAACCTTTGATCCTCCAATAAAACATCCGGGGCCATATGCAATTCACTTTTTCACCCGAGTTTTCTCCTAGGAGATAATTTTTCATCTTCCTAAAGGAGCTGTAAGTTTGGATGTTCGTTGAAACAATAAACCAAATAGTTTCTTATGACAGAAGGTGCACGCATTCTTTCTTCTTATGCTACGTTCATAAATTAATATGAACCACTTATTAATTGGAATGGAGACACTGCCATCTAGCCGCTAAGCAAGAAGACAGAGCATTGCTCTCCCCAATGACCCCCACCGTGTAACACTCTGCCCCCTGCATAGTAACAGAACAGATCACTAGCCTGCAGGCTAGTGCTGTCTGTGCAGCCTTGACCCTGCAATGTTGCCAAAGAGATCAAGTGCGTACATAATTATGGTTTTGATTGGCCAATGATTGACAATTTTACCATTTTCTAGTGTAAGAGCTTGCCCACACAATCGGGTTACTAGTACTGAAAATCTGCTGGCTCTTATACTACATGGAGGTGGTAAAATTGCCCAATGATTGGCCAGTTTTACCACTTCCATCTAGTATGAGATCTTGGCCTTGATTCAGTAACCGGCACTAAGCCGGTTAGTGTGCCTTATCACTTAGTGGGCACAAACTACAGCGCTAACCTTATCTGAGGTTAGTGTGCCTTATTTGAGGTTAGTGTGCCTTATCTGAGGTTAGTGTGCCTTATCTGAACTTAGTGTCCCTTAAAGAGACACTGAAGCGAGAATAAATCTCGCTTCTTGTCTCATAGTCAGCAGGGGCATGTGTGCCCCTGCTAAAACGCCGCTATCCCGTGGCTAAACGAGGGTCCCTGACCCCCCAAACCCCCCCTGCAAAATCTACAACCAACTTGGTCGTAGATTTTCCTGCTGTTGAGGCAGGGCTAACGGCTGCAGCCCTGCCTCACAGCGCATCTATCAGCGGCGCATCGCCGCCTCTTCCCCGCCCCTCTCAGTGAAGGAAGACTGAGAGGGGCGGGGGAGAGGCGGAGATACGCGCTGACAGACGCGCGTGAGGCAGGGCTGCGGCGGTTAGCCCTGCCTCAATCCAGAAGAGATCCCCCACTGCTCAGAGGGGATTTTGGGGGGTAAGGGACCCCCGTTTAGCCGCGGGATACCGGCGTTTTAGCAGGGGCACACATGCCCCTGCTGACTATGAGGTCTGAAGTGAGATTTATTCTCGCTTCAGACTCTCTTTAAGTAGCTTTGTGCACACTAAAAGATGCACAAAGCTACATCGCGCACTGCACCGTCGCATCGCGTTGCACCGTGTGCAAAGATCAGCGCATTACGCTGTGCGTGGTGCAGCGCGCGATGTAGCTTTGTGCATCTTTTAGTGTGCACAAAGCTACTTAAAGAGACACTGAAGCAAAAAAAAAATTATGATATTATGATTTGTATGTGTAGTACAGCTAAGAAATAAAACATTAAGATCAGATACATCAGTCTAATTGTTTCCAGTACAGGAAGAGTTGAGAAACTCCAGTTGTTATCTCTATGCAAACAAGCCATTAAGCTCTCTGACTAGTTAGTCATGGAGAGGGCCGTTATCTGACTTTTATTATCTCAACTGTAAGTGAACTGTTTACTTTTTCTCTGCTAGAGGAGAGGTCATTACTTCACAGACTGCTCTGAAAGACTCATTTTGAATGCTGAGTGTTGTGTAATCTGCACATATTATAGAATAATGCAATGTTAGAAAAAACACTATATACCTGAAAATAAAAGTATGAGAATATTTTCTTTGCTCCTAATCTTCTAGAAATTATTCATAGTACACATCCAATTCATTATATCATATATTTTTTTTTTGCTTCAGTGTCTCTTTAAGGGGCACTAAGTTCAGATAAGGCACACTAACCTCAGATAAGGCACACTAACTCAGATAAGGCACACTAACCTCAGATAAGGCACACTAACCTCAGATAAGGCACACTAACCGGCTTAGCGCCGGAAAACTCTTTTTTACTCCGGCGCTAATACTTAAAGTCCATACACATGCCGGACTGCAGGCAACGATGGGTCTGTCGTCACCTCCCGCTGGGTGGGCGTTCCAGCGACAGTCCGGCGTGTGTACAGTCTGTCTGCAGACTGATACGGCTGTTTCTGAGCGATCCGCCCGGCGGATTGCTGAAAACCCGCCTAGCGGGAGGTGACGACAGACCCGTCGTTGCCTGCAGTCCGGCGTGTGTACGGACCTTTAGCGCCGGTTAGTGAATCAAGCCCCTTACCTACACACTCTATTAAAGGGAATCTGAAGTGAAAATAAAGTTATGATATAATGATTTGTATGTGTAGTACTCCTAAGAAATAAAACATTATTAGCACAGATATTAGTCTCATATTGTTTCCAGTACAGGAAGAGTTAAGAAACTTCAGTTACCTATGCAAAAGAGCTTCTCTGAGCTTTGTGACTTTATAAAGTTTTGGACAGCACTGTCTTTTGAAGCACTTATCTCAAATGCCTTTCATTGTTTCATCTTTGTTTATGGTTTTTTTGCAGATAAAAGTTCAAAGGGTCCCTAGCCTGCTCTGTGAAGTCATTTAAAAAGCTGAGTGTATTGTGGAAACTGCAATTATTAGAGAATTATGCAATGTTAGACAAAAAACGATATACCTGAAAATAAAAATATGACACTATTTTCTTTGCTACTAATGTTCTATTAATTGTCCGTATTACACAACAAATTCATTATATCATGAGTTTGCAGGGGCGTAGCAATAGGGGTTGCAGAGGTAGCGACCGCATCAGGGTCCCCTGAAGGGCCTTCCCTCAACTACAGTATTACCTCTCTATTGGTCCTGTGCTCATAATAATCACTTCTACAGATACTTAGAATAGTGGTAATCATTAACAAACTGTTCCTCATCCCCTTCTTGCACCTCTGACACTGTAGTTGCCATTGGCAGGTTTTGGTGCGCCGTATCAATTGTTATGTATAGAGTGCTTGGGGGGCCCCACAGCTCCTTAGCTACGCCACTGTGAGTTTGGTTTTTTTTTTTTATGTCAGTGTCACTGAACAATTCTGTTTGCCTTTATACTACAAGAAAAGGGTATAATTGGCCAATCATTGGTGCTAAAAATGTAAACTTTTACGAGAATACATGTAGTAGAGGAATCAACTACATTGAGGGCTTTTTCTTACTGCTTTGTAAAAACGCCCACGACTGCGTGGACAATGAGGCTACTTTCCCACCAAGACGTTGCGTTTCAGGGGACGTTATGGTCGCATAACATGCCCCTAACGCAACCCGTGGTGGTGTTGAAGTTGGACGTCAGATTGAGCTGCGTTATGCAGCTCTCAAAGCAGCAGCTCCAGGTTAGTGATAGGAAGTCCGGATCTTTTTAAGGATTCGGATCATTTGAAACGGATCATTGAAAAGATCCGGATCTTTGAACGGAATCATTTGAATAATTTTACTAGGGAAGCAGACTGGGTGAAATGACTAGCAGGACAGGACTTTCCCTGCACTGTACATTCTGTATGTTCCTGTTTCTTCCAGACAGACATCCACTGTGAACCAAATCTTTCATTGTGATGATCCGGATGATTCGACTCACAAAAAAGATCCAGATCAAATGAACGATTCGTTCATGATCCGGACAACACTACAGTCCCACCACGAGTCTCCACTGTGCAGTGAATATTAAATAGTCATGTGGCTGCCCGTGGAGGAGGAGGGGAGACCTCCTCCTCCAACATTACTGAGCATGTGCAAACAGTCTAACGCTGCTTAGCCCAGTATAACGTACAGCATGCAGCACTTTGTTTAAACGTGCTGCATTACTATATAACGCAACGTGTGCACTGTGAACAGCACAATGATTTTACAGTGCTGTGAGTTAGGCTGCATTACTGGCTGCTGCCTGTAACGTGGGACTTTAACGTCCCACTGTGAAACCAGCCTGAATGTCTATGAGAAGTTTCATATCAGAGCGGGTCATGCGCTGTGCGGCTAGCAAAGCGGTGCCTGTACCATTTTTGAGGCGATTCTGCCTCAATGGAAAGTATAAGAGGAAGGCAAAACGCTCACAAAATCGCTTTGCGTAGCGATTGTATTAATGTTTTCAAGAATAAATACATTGTATTTATTCTTTTTTGGGTCAAAGAGTTCACTTCCTGACTTGCGTCAGGGAGTGAATTACAAAACCGCTCGGAAAAAATGCTTACCGCTGAGCACAAAAACGAATCGCCCACCCAAGCGCCGGGAATCGGAAAAAAAGACCCTCATATTACAAGGAGGTGATAAAATTGGTCAGTCATTGGCCAAAGTGTGTACCAGGCTTAATGCCGCAAACATTTATTTATGGCATTTACAAATATCTTAGATTAAGTATTAAGTATAGATTAGATTAAGTATTAAGTATAGATTAGATTAAGTATTAAAATACTTAATCTTGGGGGCGTGGCCTGCACGGAGAGGAGGACGGACGTGCTTTGAAGGAGCTCCGTCTCAAGCCTGGTAGAAGCGGCGAAAAAAGCATGAACCCACCCGAGAAAAGCACCATGGAAGGAGTGGAGGAGATGGTAGCGGATCCGGACCCATCGAGGAAGAGGAAGGGAACTTTCTCGCGCCCGCAGAAGCTGACAGATTTTTATCCTCCTCTGTCGGAGATGCGCTCCCAAGATGGCGCCGGCCAGATCCCCGTAAGGCAGCCCGCACTGCAAACTTCAGAGGACAGCGAACACTTACAGCAAACAGCATCAGAGGATCCAACACCTTCATCAAACCCTGAATCGCCTACAGACAGCCCGGCGAAATCTAAACCAAGAAGGGAGAAAGGGCAGCTAGACAGCGGTATGGTAGGTCAATCTAACACCACACACACAGGCCGCAGAGGCCTCACTGCGCCATACCCAATAGAAGCTTTCCCTGCTACAGACCAGCCAGCATCACAGGCATACATCAAATATATATTGCTGACATTTAAAACATCTTTATTTACTGAGATTACAGCTATCACTACTGAGCTACGCCAGGGATTGGAAACTTTGGGAGATAGAGTTCATAGGTCTGAATCCAAAATATCAGAACTGACTAAAGAACATAATACTATGGTGGATGTCACGGAGGCTCATACATCAGATATAGCATGGTTGAAAATAAAATCTGCAGATCAGGAAGACAGAAGCAGAAGGAATAATTTGAAATTCCGTGGCATTCCAGAACAAGTTTCTACAAAAGAACTTAAACCATATCTACAAACTATGATTAAAACGATGCTACCCCAGGTTTCTGACATAGAACTAACGATTGACCGTGCACACCGTTTGCCAAAGCCCTCTTTTTTAGCAGACACAGTCCCTAGAGATGTGATTGCTCGTCTCTTGTTCTATCAGGTGAAAGAAGATCTTATGCTGGCTATTAGAAAGGCAGGCTCCTTTCCAGAACCGTATACAAATGTTCATTTATATTCTGACCTTTCTCCTGTAACACTACAACTTCGCAAGGCTCTGCAACCATTCACAAAAGCTTTACAAGCCATGCAAGTTCAATACAAGTGGGGTTTCCCCACCAAATTGATTTTCTCCTTCAGAAATAAACAGTATGTGATCACCTCATATGATTCTGGCTGTAAGCTATTCAAACAATTACAAATTCAGATCTCAACGGAACCCTATCGTCCCCGGAATTCTGCAGGCTCCTCAAAAATCACGCAGGAATGGCAGGTTCAAGACAAGCGCTGAAACCAGGTTTTGAGTTCTATCTGTTTTCTTTACCCCCTCTCAAATGCCCTTGAACGATTGTGGCAACAATGCGTTTAGTGGTTATAGACTTTATAGTCTTTGCTCCAACATTGGTGCAGAACACAGAACTTTGCTGCATCTGTTTATGCAGATATTTCTAAGGCTTTCGTTATGTTTTTGGTGTTACCCTTTTACTGTTTGCAGTTTTTATTCATTGGTCCAGCTAGCATGTATAGTTATATGGAATATGTGGTCAAGAAAAATGTTATACACTCCCTACCACAAACTGGATTGCATTAGGAAACATACTATGGGAACGCGTTTCAATAATTTAATATGTCTTTAAAATGCACAACCCTTAATGTGAGGGGTTTAAATTCCCCATTTAAAAGACATGTATTTTGGAAGGAAATGATGTCATATTCTGCCCAGATTATACTAGCCCAAGAAACGCACTTGCTAGCCAAAGATATACATTTATGCAATCATGCTAATTTTCCGATCATCTATCATAGTACATTCACTAAGAAAAAAAGAGGGGTACTATTAGCTTTCTGTAAGGATATAAAAGTAGACACAATTTCTGTAGATATTGATCCAAATGGTAGATTTATCATCTTTATAGGACATATCAATGATAGATTGGTTACCATAGTGGCACTTTATGCTCCAAATACGGGCCAAAAAACATTTATACATAAACTAATGGAACGTGTCAGCGCGGTTAAACAAGGTATGGTCCTGATAGGAGGCGACTTTAACACAATAATTTCTACCTTAGATTCGTCATCTAGCTCGTCCAGATCCAATGTATTTATAGATAAACAATTAAGATGGTTTAATCTATACGACCCGTGGAGAATACTACATGGAGCAGAAAGAGATTATTCTCATTTCTCACATATACATAGAACAAGCTCCAGGATCGATTTTTTTCTGACAGACAAAATAATGTTACAGGAAATCATATCTACCTCAATAGGGGTTAAAACTTGGTCGGATCATGCACCAGTCCACATCTGCATCAAGGATGGCCCACCCATTCAGAAACCCTTTTTCTGGAAGCTAAATAACTCACTATTTCATGACCAAACCTTTGTACAAAATCTCAAGGAGGAAATTGGACAATTTTGGGATAGAAACAACATCTCGGAAAACAGTCCAACCACTATTTGGTCAGCCCATAAGGCACTTATCCGCGGTCTTTTGATCAGACAGGGGTCTATAATTAAAAGGCAAAGAGTCAAAAAATATAATAACTTATTAACTTTAATCCAGTCAAAAGAAAAAATTCTCAAAAATTCTGGATCATTAGAAATACAAAGGGATCTCTTTCACTTGAGGGAAGATCTACGCTATCTTTTACTACATCAATATGACCATATGCTACAAAAGGCGAATTTAACATTCTATTCGCAAAATAATAAAGCTAGCAAACTATTAGCTAGACAATTACAAGCTAAACGTATTAAATTTAGAATCCACAATATGACACACCCTATCTCTAAAGATAAAATAAGCAATCCTAAAGATATAGCAGATCTTTTTAGCGAATACTATGCCCAACTATACAATCTCAAAGAAGATACATTAACGACCCAACCCTCAGAGGAGACCATTAACAATTTCTTAGGGACTATCAATTTACCTAAGGTCTCCCCAATACAACTAGAATCTCTAAATACTCCCTTTACAGAGTCAGACATTTTGAAAACTATACAAGCCTTGAAACGCAACAAAGCCCCAGGCCCTGATGGCTTCAATAATGAATATTTTTTGACCTTTGCTGATTCCTTAGTACAAAATCTAGTGCCCATGTTTAACTCCTTTTTAAAAGGGAAAGCTATACCTAGTGAATATTTAGAGGCAATAATCACGGTCATTCCTAAGTCTGGGAAAGACCAGACAAATCCAGCCAATTTACGTCCCATATCCTTATTAAACACGGATCTTAAATTATATGCAAAATTATTGGCAAATCGCTTGATGCAGATAACCCCAAGCCTTTTGGCATATGACCAAGTGGGATTCACAAGGGGCAGGCAGGCTAGTGATGGGACAAGATGTATGATGGGATTACTCAGACATGTGGAGCTCTGTCGGGTGCCTTCGGTGCTTCTTACACTGGATGCCGAGAAGGCATTCGACAGAGTTCACTGGCAATTTCTAAAAAGCACGCTCTTTAAATTTGGTTTCTCAGGACCTATAGTAACAGCAATTATGGCCTTGTACACATCACCATCGGCCAGAGTCAATGCAGCAGGCTTCATTTCAAAATCCTTTAATATCACGAATGGAACCCGGCAAGGGTGTCCCCTATCCCCTATTATCTTTGTACTTTTAATGGAGACACTAGCTCAAAGAATCCGTTCAAATATAAACATAAAGGGGGTAAAAATTGGAAATACTCATCATATTATCAGCATGTTCGCAGATGATGTTGCATTGATTTTGACTGATCCGATTAACTCATTAAAACATCTCATGAAAGAACTAGATCTATTTTCTGAGGCCTCCCTTTATAAGTTGAATAAACATAAATCTCTTCTTTTAGCATTCGGTCTGCCTGCCTCCGTGGAATCCCATATCTCAGCCATATTCCCCTTCCCGTGGGCTAACTCAGAAGTTCCATACTTAGGGATCAAGCTAACTAACCCAACAGATAAAATGTTTATTAGCAATTATATACCTCTATTGTCCTCCATCAAAAATGAGTGTTCAGATATGGCTAAAAGATGGTTGTCGTGGTCTGGCCGGATAGCTGCGTTCAAAATGTTTGTCTTGCCAAAAGTTCTATATTGCTTCAGAACAGTTAATATACCCCTAAAGAAATCTTACTTATTAGATCTAAAAAGATGTGTATCTCAGTTCATTTGGCAGAAGAAAAAAGTGAGAGTCCCCCACAAAGTAATGACGTTACCAAAAAAATGGGGAGGTATGGGCCTCCCTTGTTTGGAATCTTATTATTATGCAACCTCATTAGATATGGTTAAACATTGGTGGGATCCACAGTCCCAGAAACCCTGGGTAGAAATCGAAAACTGTTTTTACTCAAAGATCTCCGTATGATTCTAATGAGTATGACGTTAGGTGCAAAAGCGCCGCCTTCCCAATACCCGTCAATCAGATATACACTCCTTGCATGGGAACATTTTCTCAAACATCCCCATGACCCATCACAAACTCACAGCCCCATTTTCCCCCTAACAGTCCTCCACCAATTTATCCCAGACCTTAGTCTACAATATTGGTATACAATTAGACAAATGTCATTTAATGACATATTTGAAGGCTCTACAATTAAAACTTTTGCGCAACTTCAAAAGGAATTCAATTTGCCCCAATCCCAACTTTTTTCCTATCACAGAATTTTCCACTGGATTAAAAGTCACGATATAAGCATTCCCAAATTGCCAGCTCAAATTTTAACGCTACTAAATTTCAGAGGCCTACATAGGGGAGAGATATCGACTTGGTATGAAAATCTTCAAAGAGATACCTGTTCCCCTCTCAAAAGATATGCTCTTAGCTGGTCCAATGATCTCAACATTCAGATTCCAGTAGAAAAACTCATCTACGCAACCACCACGATATTAAAATTATCAAAATGTAATTCTCATTGGGAACAAGCTCGCAAACTTTTATATCGATGGTACTATACCCCTAGAAGATTAGCAACATTTTCGAAGGATATATCTCCATTATGTTGGCATTGCCTTTCTGATCAAGGTACCCTACTACACATGTTTTGGGAGTGCCCAATAATTTCCCTTTTTTGGAAACAGGTGGAAACTCTAATACGGAAAACCCTTAAACATGATTTTGAAATCTCTCCACAGTTAGCTTTATTATTGGTGGGAATAGAGGAGTTACCTAAATTAATTAGACCCCAAATTGCCCATATAATTTTTGTAGCCCTTTCATTAATCTCAGCCAATTGGAAATCAGCGGATCAAATATCCATTTAACAACTAAAATATACAGTTCAACGAAATCTATCAATGGAACAGAAAATTAGAAATAGAATCCCAGGAGGACCGCTAAATTTTAACCTACCAAAATTATGGACAGGGAAATAATATACTATAACATAATAACATGTATAATGTTAACAACATCTAGAAGACAAGATTACGATTCCATGATTTGACCAAAGAACTAAATAGGAAATGCCAATCACCCGGACCAATGAAGTATAGGTAGAATTAGATTATGTTAAGGTTTAATGTTAAACGTAGATTTAATTTCCCATAACTAGAGATTTCTTTTCATAGGATCACTGAATAAGTCCATTGAGATAAAACAATTATTAAGAATACCTAATGCGCGCTATATATATATATAAGATACAGCCCAGCGTATTGAGGCCTCAAGGGGCAACTGCTCAATTAGATCATTGTTGTTAGTTCCTGAAGTGGGAGGATATCATCTAGATACTCTCTAGCACTTTTGGAACAACAAGTAAAAATGAGTGCATATAGGATATACAAGATATTTAAGACTATCAAGGAACAAAGAGGATATATACATTCTTCTGACAACTTATTGAGATCTTTTGCTTACTAAGTGACCCTCAGAATAGTCCATACTTTGTAAGTTGTAACATGACTAGATAAGCTAAGAAAAAGCGTGCACTAACTTATGGTATGTGATTATGAAAATATGGGTTATCTTTCCTGTCATGTGATATAGTCATGTATCTTGTAATTTGAACTCTTGGATTCAATAAAAGTTTGATGAAAAAAAATACTTAATCTTTCAAAGGCTGGTTAGGTTGAACTTTTAATATTTCTTCATTTTTATTTTCACAGATTTTTTTAGATTCGTAATTTGAAGTAAACAAAAAGAAAACAGAAAACTTGAAATAGTTCCTTGAGAACATCCCACAGAAAGAGGACATAAAACTCAAAACACTTTGTTTTGACAATATGTTTGGGATTAACAAAGTTCTCCACCATTTTTCATTATGAGCATATTTTCTCAAGACGTTAATGAAATTCCGGAGCAGAACACAGACAATGCCAAGGCTATGGTTTGAATTACACGCTGCTCCATATTTTTTCAGTTGCATCGCAATGCTGTCTGCATGGACTGGGCTGGAAATTGAAACAAGATTACCAAATAAGCTCAGATTGACTTTGTTATAGTTTTAGCTAACTCAACAGTGGCTATTGCAACATGTGCGCTGCAAATAAAATATTTACAAAAGTCAGAAACACATGTTATAACTTTACATAATTTATTGCTGCTTTTTAAAGCATGATGAGGAGAAGTTCTTACAAATAATAAACCATTAACATGAGTGCAGTGTCCCTAATTGCTCTTTCCCTATGGCTACATTTTTGTCTGACATAATATTTCAATCTGTATAGCCTTCTCTTTCAATATACAGCAGAGTCCCCAGTATTCAGCACCGGCAGGAATCGTCTGATGCCGAATACATGTGCTTGCCCATAGCTTGGGCAACTGGCTGAAAAAGCAACCCCCCCCCCCCCCCCCACTGCATTATAGAATACTCACCGAGCCTCCAGCGATGTCCTGTAGCTGCTAGCGGGCACCGGGCAACAAACATGAAAGAAGATCTGGGCACCAGGAAGTTGCAGTTAAGCTTCCACCTCTTTATTACATCCCACAGCAAACAGTAAGGGCCCTTTTCCACCAGCGCGTTTGCGCTGGCTGAATCGCAAAAACGCAAACCGCTAGCGATTTTACAATCGCTACGGTTTGCTTTTTAACATAGGAATCGTGGTAGGTCATTTCCACTACCGCGATTCGCTTTTTACTGGAACGCGAACGTGCGGCGGAGCGATATTTGCCGCGATTTTGCTATGCAGTGCACAGCATAGCAAAATCGCGGCCGTGAACGTCGGGGAATCGCCGGTAATTGCGATTCAGCAATCGCTAGCGTTCAGCGTGAACGCTAGCGACTGCAAGTGGAAAAGGGCCCATACAAAGGGTGTCTTAGTGGTCAGACAGCTGTTTTGCGAGTGTGTCTCGCTTCCTCGGAGAGCAGCCCAACAGTATTACACAACAAACAACATTATATACATGTTCATAAGCAATTAACAGAGGGAGGGACTTACCGATGCCCGAATACCCCATTACCGGGTGTATGTGCCTAGCGGGCTCCTGTCGGCTTTCCGATGCCCTTCATGCAAGGCTCCTGGCGTGTTTCCTGACCAGCGCCGGGATCACGTGACATGCTGGGACCCGCTGGGAGCTATAGGACATCACTGGAGGCTTGGTGAGTATTTTATGGCCGGCAACCTGAGGGCAGGCATGCTCTCTAGTTGAGACTTCAGGTTGCCCGAGTGCCGGATAATGGGGGCTTTGCTGTACCTACAGACTGAAGGGAAGTTAAATCTACTTCAAGTGCATCACACTGATATCAGTCACACACTGGCAGAGTGTTGTTCTATGTTAGCCAATAGCCACCAGTTAGTTAGGGAACACACTTGACTTTTTTTTTTTTTACTTGTTTTTCTGCACGATTCCTGGATTTCCGTCTTTCTTCATTTCTGTTTTTCCACATACAATTTTCCGTGTTAGTTCCAAATTTTTGGGGATGCCGGTGCAATGATAGTTTTTGCTGCCCTACTGCTTCCTAAGTCACTGCCCTCTGCGTCATTCTGCGCATGCACCGGCCGGGGAATAGAAGGGGGAGTATGCAGCACAGACGCCAGAGATTCATTGCTAGGTAAAGAAGTGCATACATGCTGCGCTTGTTGTGCGACTTCTCGGCTTCTGCTTGAGACTTATGTGCAGTGGTCATGTCTGCATGGATCTCCCGCAGATGACTACAACTGTTTGGTGCAGTTATTTTAACAACTGTAATGGTGGTTTTCTGGTGCACAGGATTAGACCATAAAACACAGAGGTAGGCAGCTGATTTATAAGGCATAACTAAAAAAAAAAAATAATTACTCCCCTTGTAGTCGGATCATCTAGCCCTCCCCTCAGACATCAATGTTAGCAAACATTAAGTATCAAATGAGACTTACTTAAAACTTTTTTTTTTATTCTAAATACACTATCCCTTAAAGAGAAACTCCGACCAAGAATTGAACTTTATCCCAATCAGTAGCTGATACCCACTTTTACATGAAAAATATAATGATTTTCACAAACAGACCATCAGGGGGCGCTGTATGACTGATTTTGTGCTGAAACCCCTCCCACAAGAGGCTCTGGTACCGTACGGTACTCTGGGCAAACTGCCACAATGTAACAATGACACACACAGGAAATGGCTGTTTATAGCTGTCTGTTAAAGCCAGAACAGCTACATAATCTGCCCACAGTAACAATGTCACCATGTAATACATGTCAGAATGTGAATCTGGGAGAGGAAAGATTTTACAATGAGCAAACTCTGACTAAATCATGTATACATAATTATTGTAAAAATTAAGCACCTTTTTATATTAAATTATTTTCACTGGAGTTCCTCTTTAAAGCATTTTATTACTATTTACAATATCGAATTTTTTAATTGTTCACTACTGATGATCTTTATCCCTCCACAACAGCTAACCTAACTGTATACTTTCTCCTCCAACTGCCTCCCCAATACACCATTCCAAGAATGTGAAGTCAAAGCACCCAATGCAAACTCCAGCTCCATTTAGTGCTGTGTCATCTCCTTTCAGTCCCCTAACCCTCCCACTTCTCAAAACCAGCAACCCCTGCGTCACTCCCACATTGCCAGAACCGCATGCCTCACTATGGAAGAGGGGAAGTCAATAGGTATGACAATCATGCCTTTGCTTCAGTTAGTAATAAAGGGAGGCAGAAACTGCCATAAGGAGGACCATAACCCCCTTTCCAGGAATCACTACAGGAGTAGAGATGGCCGAACGGTTCACCGGTGAACGGGAACCGGCGAACTTCCGGGGTTCGCAATCGCGGAGAACCGCAAACTTTTCCGGAAGTTCGATTCTCCCACATAGTGCATCATTAGGATCATCTTTGACCCTCTACATCACAGTCAGCAGGCACATTGTAGCCAATCAGGCTACATTCCCTACTGGAGCCCCACCCCCCTTATAAAAGGCAGGCAGCGTCAGGCATTGGACTCACTTGTGTGCCTGCAGTAATTAGAGAAGGGAGAGCTGCTGCTGCTGCAGAGAGAGCTATAGGGAAAGCTTAGTTGGGCTCTTGTAGGCTTGTTAGCTTGCTCCTTGCTGATTCTTATTGCTAAAAAAAGCACCCCTCAACAGCTCTTTTGAGAACTAATGTTGTTCTTGTGATCTATTTTTTTTTTTTGTGTGGCCCACTTGTATTTTATACAGCCCAGTCAGTCGCAGCTGGCCTTTGGCCTCTTGGTGGTAATTACTACTGTGCCAGTGTGCCACTGCCAGGCCCAGCACATTGTGACTACCTGTGTGTGTGACAGGCAGCTGCACATTTGTAATCACAATCACTGCACCTGTTCACTGTTCAGTGCACCTACCTACCTACCTATGTGAGCGCACGCATTGTTAATACCACCAGTCATTGCACCTGTTCACGGTACCTGTGTGTGTGTGTGAGACAGGTGCACATTTGTAATTCCAATCACTGCAGTGCATACCTGTAACCTGTTCAGTGCACCTGCGTGAGCGCAAGCAGTGTATTATACCACCAGTCATTGGACCTGTTCACAGTACCTGTGTGTGACAGCTGCACATTTGTAATACCAATCCCTGCATACCTGTTCACTGTTCAGTGCACCTACCTACCTACCTACGTGAGCGCAAGCAGTGTAATATACCTCCAGTCATTGCACCTGTTCATGGTACTGTGTGTGACAGGGGCACATTTGTAATTCCAATCACTGCAGTGCATACCTGTAACCTGTTCAGTGCACCTACATGAGCGCAAGCAGTGTAATATACCACCAGTCATTGCACCTGTTCACGGTACCTGTGTGTGACAGCTGCACATTTGTAATACCAATCCCTGCATACCTGTTCACTGCACCTGTGTGACAGCTGCACATTGTATTGTAATACCAGTCACTGCTACCTTTCACTGCACCTGTGTGACTGCACATTGTATTAGTCAAGTCAGTGCATATCTTTACTTCATCCCCCCTGATATGGACAAAACAGGTAGAGGCAGGGGCAGACCCAGAGGCAGGCCACTCGGCAGGTCTGTTCGAGGTCAAGCTGACGTGATTTTGTGTGGCCCTGGACCAAAGTACAGTGCTCAGAAGAAGGCACGTTCCATCAACTCCTAAGATTGTCAGGAGGTGGTTGACTATTTAACACAGAACACCTCATATTCCGCATCCACCAGCGCTACTCCAATTACCACATCTGCTACATTTGACACTTCACAGAAGTTATTTGGTGGGGAAATCACTGATTCACAGCCATTATTGTTACAACAAGAGTTAAGCGACACTATGGACAGTGGTGTGAACATTTTTTAGTGTGTATGCCAAAGATCAGAGCAATGCCATCTGTACTCTCAGCTAGCAGCGGCCTCTATAATATTTTTTCTGGTGCGTGTATATGCATGCCTAATTTTTCTGGCTGCACTGCAGCTGCAACAACAAAGCAAAACGCATGTACATGTGTCAATTCCCCTTCATGATCATTACCTTGCCGCGGTGAAGGGGCTTGCCTATCACAATGAAGCAATGACTGCCGGCTATATGAGTGAGTTGGGGTTGGGGGGCACACCTGACTCAAGAAGATAGATAATAAGGTTGTTGCTTCATTGTAGACAGACCAAATTCGATCAGCTGGACACTCAGTCACTGTTGTTCTATCATTCAGCTACCTCAGCCCGACCATATGGGCTTGAAAACCGCCATTGACTGCACTCTCGCCATGGTGCACATCAGCCCATCACGACCGTCACAACACAAACAGCTGTTTGTGGTGCGTTACACAGTGAATTTGGTCTGTCAGTGTGAAGCAGTACTCTAATTATACTCCCTGATTGAAGTATATACATGAAAGATGTTTTAAAGCAATTTAGGCCTCTAATTTAGCATGCAATGTGTTTTCTGCCCTTAAAATGCTGCTTTGCGTCAAATCCAGATTTTTCCCCGGGACTTTTGGTGTCTATCCCACTCATCCATGCAAAAACTCAGATGTGAGACCCCTTGAAACATCTTTTCCATCACTTTTCTGGCCAGCATAAATGTTTCTAGTTTTCAAAGATCGCCTCCCCATTGAAGTCTATTGCGGTTCGCAAAAGTTCACATGTTCGCGAGTGTTTGCGGAGGTTCGAGAACCGAAAATCGCAGGTTCGGGCCATCTCTATACAGGAGCCCGGGCCTCACCCCAGGAGCTATCATGGACGCAAAGGGAAACCCCAGTGTGATGTCATCATTGGCATGTCAAGGGAGGTTCCCATGAGTATAAAGCGAGGGGTTAGCGGTGGGAGAAGCTGTAATTTATTTAAAGCGTACCTGAACTCAGAACTTCCTCGCTGCTTTAAAAAAAATGCAGCAGCATACTAACCTTTAAAGAAAAACATTTGTCACAGCTGATACAAATCCTGCCATAAATCTGCAGTCAGTGTGGCTACTTCTTGCTTTCATTGAAGCAGACACAGGGTTAACATCCTTTGTTTACAAATTAGCAGCTCTACCGTGGCAGAGGAGATTCCTGAGCTGACACAGCGGAACAGATCAAATTACAGTGGTGATTAGTAACAGATGAGGGGGAATTAGACAGGTTAAACTCTCTAAATACATACAGGGTGCATTTATCTAGGTTTTCCTTCTGTCCTGTGCTAGAGTTCAGGTCTACTTTAAAATTAGTGGGGAGGAAAAGAAGAACCATTTAAAAAAAATGCACATGGGCTTTAATTAGCTAGCAGCTGGTTAATTAAGCAACTTGACTAGCTCTATTTCTTATCAGTGGAGCTTTGCATGCAATTTGCATGACACGCTGGAACAGAAGCGGTCACTAATGATAAGAAATCTCCTTTAAAACTTCTGTTTCCTCCCTGCTTCTGGGGTCTGTGTAACTCTGTGTGATGGTGAAATGAAACCGCTATAGTCACAAATGTGTATCAACTGCAAACCAAATAGTTAATTATATCTAGCAAGACAAAGATACAATTTTGTCAGAATTGTATTCTTCCTATGCATGTTTTAAATAAAGATGGTTTATGTGCTTTCTTCTGAGTTTGTATTGTAGGCGTCCAACATATCTCACAAACCACTGTTACATTTCTTGTTGTAAAACGGCAAAATAAAATGTATTTCAAGTTTATTACTTGGCAACTGCTGGATGTAGACACATGTTCTTCATTTCCAGCTGCTTCATGTGTCTTTTGATGTTACTGAAATAAAGACCAGACAGATAAAATATGGACATACATATATCTAGTAGAAACTGTTTTTCTTAAAGGGGCACGATAGCAAAAAATATGTGATGCTGATTAACTTGCTAACATGTAGATACAGTCAGGGCCACGCCTGGGCGGGTGCTGCGGCTGCATTGAACCCTGGCTCCTCTCTCTATGACAGGCGCCGCCCAGCCGCTGCTCACACCCTCTGGCCGCCGCTCACCCCCTCTAGCCGACGCTCCCTCTAGCCGCCACTCCCTCCCTCCCTGTAGCCGCGTCAGACCTCGATCAGGCAGCGACCAATAGTGCGGGCGCTAGGACCTAGCACACCGCACTGATATGTGGAAGTGACATCACTTCTGCATATAGAGCGGGTGCGTCCGGCGCCCGCTCTTACTGGTCGGGTCGCCCGCTGATTTAGGTCTGACTAACTCCAAGGTGAGGGGGGAGCGGCGGCTAGAGGGGGGGTCCCTGTCACTCACTGCCTAAACGGGGCTCCCTGTCACTCACTGCCTAAACAGAGGTCCCTGTCACTCACTGCCTAAACGGGGGTCCCTGTCACTCACTAGCTAAACGGGGCTCCCTGTCACTCACTAGCTAAACGGGGCTCCCCGTCACTCACTAGCTAAACGGGGCTCCCCGTCACTCACTAGCTAAATGGGGCTCCCTGTCACTCACTAGCTAAACGGGGGTCCCTGTCTCTCACTAGCTAAATGGGGGTCGCTGTCACTCACTATCTAACACCCCGTTAGATACCCCTGTCACTCACTACATAAACTGGGGTCCCTGTCTCTCACTGCCTAAACGGGGGTCCCTGTCTCTCACTGCCTAAACGGGGGTCCCTGTCTCTCACTGCCTAAACGGGGGTCCCTGCTTGGCTTGCCCAAAGTACAGATGCATCCCCCACAGTCAAATGAATGGGCCTGAAGATTTAAAATAACAGCGCTGGTTCAAATAGGAGTGCACTCCAGGACTGCAATTATCTCACACAGGTCATAGACCAAGCATTCAGTTGGTTACAGTGGTTTTAGGGGTGGGATTTTTTATTGGGTGTCTTTTGGGGTGTTTTGTACGCAAGTAATAGGAATTAAAATTTTGCTACCAATTTGAATATACCTAAGGCTCCCTTATGCTTTGTACTAATTGATGATTTCCATATAGGGTGAGACGAGGTTATTTCACAGGTGATATCCCGTAGTCTTGTCTTTTGTCGCTAAATGAATGAGCTGCCTTTTATGGAAAGGATAACACAGTAGTATGTGGCTGTGTGAGTGTGACAGGCTGACAGAGACAGTCCTTGACATTGCCGCATACTACTGTTATCCTTTCCATGAAAGGCAGCTCATTCATTTAACTGTCTGTAGCCCATTTGACTGACTGTTTGTGAGGATATCTGCTGACAATCTGGTTGCATTGTGTGGGGGACATCCACTGGAACATCAGTTCATATGAGTAGGGATGGATCAGCACCACCTCACAATGTTGGTATATGCAGTAGTAGGGAAGACATCAGTTTTCAAGCAGAGCTCTCTATTTCCAAGCCTCCTGAAAGTGCTAATTTACATCATGTGATCGCTTTTCTCAGCCAGTAACCAGCCTTGTCAATGTGATAGTCCCCTTCCCCCCCCCCCCCCCCCCACACACACTTAGTTTTATTTGTCATTCAGCACATGTAATTCTCGTTTCTATATTTAGAGGTCCCTCCAAAGGTATAAGAGAGAATTACATGTGCTCTTTTTCTTTCCACCCAGCATGGCAGAAGCCATAGCATATTTGTATAGGAACTGCCTTTGATACATGAGGCTGTAAGTTCAATTCTGGGGCTTTATAATTTAGGTGCCTGATTATTTACATATCTCTCAGGATTTCTACATCAATTACACAGACCAGCACACTTTCACGGCCCTACGTGCAGGAATGATTTCACAGGTAACAACTGAGACAAACGAGAATTCAGGCAGTTAGAGCAAACCAAGTGGGGAGGGGACTACCACATCGGCAAAGCTGGATTCTAATTGATAAAAGATGTCACATGATGTAAACTAGAACTTCCGGGAGGCTTTGAAATAGAAAGTCCTGCTTGAAAACTGATGTCTTTCCTAATATAATATCTATGTCAGCAGGGTAATCAGAACCATGTATGTGTAACGATTGGGTGCTGCAACTCAGACGTCTGATTATTGGGTGATCTGCAGTATCACCAATAATGCAGACACTATACCTGATTATGTGGTGATCTGCTGAATCACCAACAATGCAAGTATAGCTCACAAAGGTAATGTGTGATAGTGATTGGTGCAACAGTAAACAAATAGGAGATAGAGCCTCCCAGAGGAGCTGGGAGGCCTAATAGTTTGATGGAACCTTACCAGAGGAGCTGGCACGGTATTGTCAGAAGATGTGCCTGTATAATTTAACCAGACCTTTCCAGTGTGGCTGGTCAGGGACTACAGTGCACGTAGCTATGAAGAAGTACAAGGACTTTACCAAAGGAGCTGGTAAAGTACTATCAGTGATAAGTGACAGTATAGTTTGACAAGACCTTACCAGAGGAGCTGGAAAGGTACTATCAGACACGGTAACTGTATAGTTTGGCAAGACCTTACCAGAGGAGCTGGCAAGGTACTATCAGTAACAAGTGTCACCTCACCAGTGGAGCTGGTGGGTAATACTACAAACACCTCACCAGTGGCAAGGGCCCACTGGTGAGAGGAGTGGTTGGACAGGCAAGGTTCGGCAACAGAGAGGCAGTATCAGTACAGAAACGACAGGCAGGAGAATAGTAGGTAATCAGGCAGAGGTTCAGCAACAAGGGTCAGATAGGCAGAAGTACAGAATCAGTAAGCAAATGCGAGGTCAGAGAATAGCCAGAATCATACAGAGGTAATCAAACAATAACAATATACAATATAGTCCTAGTCTTGTGTGAAATCCCTGGTTTCCTCCCAGATCAAAGCACACCGGATACTAGTCTAAGGTCTGAGGGCTAACACGAAGTATTCACGACAGCAGACAGTTAGCTAATGGAAAGCGGAGGCTTAAGAAGCAGAGGAAGGCTCTCAGCCGCACCCAGCTCGGAAACAGCCAATCCGAGCGGCGAGAGTCACCTCTGACGCGTCCTCTCCCAGTATAAAGGTCCTGCCTCCGCGCGCGACAGCGCGAGACAGCGACCCCATGGGCAGATGACAGTACCGTTCCCGGCGTGCTAAACGCCGACAGAATGGATAAGGCCAGGGAACAGGGAACACAGGCAGCTGCGGCCATACTCCGCACTTCCGCAGCCGCCATATTATTGATTGTTACAGTATGTTTCACTATAGTGCCCCTTTAAAGGGCAACTCTAGCCACTGAGAAAAAATAGTGATCCGAAAGACTCTACATGAGTGAAATGAAAAAAACAAAAACAAATAAAAATAAAAGTGAAAATCTAACTGGAATTTTTAGGCTCTGTTCACAGACTGTTTATGTTCCCAGAGTGGGCATCAGCAGACTAACAAACATGTAGAACAGGCATGGGCAAACTTGGCCCTCCAGCTGTTAAGGAACTACAAGTCCCACAATGCATTACAGGAGTCTGACAGCCACAGTCATGACTTATAAAGGCAAATGCATTGTGGGACTTGTAGTTCCGTAACAGCTGCAGGGCCGAGTTTGCCCATGCCTGATGTAGAAGAAAACCATGCTTTCCTGTAGACCCTTTCATATATGTCCAACTTCACTTTGTCTGTGTTTGCTGCTTTTTCACAGACCACAAACCCAACCGCCATGATTTTTTCTTTTTCAGAATGTCAAAAGAGATAAACTTGGAGATTAAACGTCTAAACTATGGGAAGAAAGTTACCATTCATCCGATAGAATGCATGCATTTTTTATTTAGTGTAGCGGACACTGCTGTAGACTTCCTAAGGGGTTCAGCTTATCCGTGCTATACTGATAAGCTGCCACTCTGGAATGTGTGAATGGAGTGTTATCACGCTTGGAGGTATTTTTTTTTTGCCATGTTATTCATAATGCATTTTTTCCAA
The DNA here is from genome assembly GCF_040937935.1 of Hyperolius riggenbachi. NCBI lineage: Eukaryota > Metazoa > Chordata > Amphibia > Anura > Hyperoliidae > Hyperolius > Hyperolius riggenbachi. The sequence continues at coordinate 108,518,664 of NC_090653.1, forward strand.
TCTTCAGCTTCTGTCAAACCAGAAGGTCCCCATTTAAGGGAACAGTCTTTCCCCATTGATAACTGTCCAGCAGAAAAGCCTTCAAATGACTGTCCCAGTTCCCATTAGGGATCCGTTTACTATCCAATTTCCCCTTAAGTGGTTGTTTTGAAAAGCAAGTCTGTGGAAAGGTGTTTTAGTAGTGCATCCTTGTACAGGAGTAGTGTGGTCAGTTGCTATTAGGGCTGCTCAAATTTGAAACCTGGAGACATCCGGATAATTGCTATCCGGATATCTCCCAGTAAACCTGTGCGGGGGAGGGGGGGGTGTCAATCTTACCTGTCTGACGTCTTTTTCGTCTGTCCCTCAGCGCCTCCCACGATGCGGTCCAAGCGGCGGTCATGTGATTACAAACACTTCCTCCTTCTGGGATGAAGGAGAAAGTGTTTGTAATCACGTGCCATGCGTGGAGCGCATCGTGGGAGGCGCCGAGGGACGGACGAAGAAGATGTCAGACAGGTAAGATTGACCCCCCCGCCCACCCGCACAGGTTTACTGGGAGATATCCGGATAGCAACTATCTGGATGTCTCCCGGTTTCGGATTTGAGCAGACTCTCCAAGTCTTGCCACCCTTCTGATCTTATCTGATTTTATCGCCCTAGGCCAGGACCTTTGTGGCCTTCCCAGAAATCCGGCTGGCCCTGGAAGGACAGCTTTGAAGAAGAAGGTGTTCTTGTGCCTGGAGGCTTTGGTGGGGATGGTTCGGTAGTGACAGCCTGATGGGAGGAGGTTGAAGTAACAGCTGTTGGCAGGCCTGGATATAACTCATAGGCACAGATGTCCTGCCCGTCTTAGACTTCGCTCTCCATGAACCTACACAACCCTGCCAAACCGCACTCCAACTGTATCGGCTGTCCCAGCTGTCACTTCTCCCTTACTCCCCTTGCCTTTCATGGGTAGCTAGCTACAGGCGCTACTTAGTAGTAGCCAGAAGTACCCTCAGCATTAGGTAGCTAGTAGGGATGCTCATTCGGATTCCGCAGAAATGCAATTTCCGAAATTCCGATCGGAAATTGCATTGGCGGAATGCGGAATTACCGCGGAATCGGAAATTGGCATTTCCGACCATCCCTAGTAGCTAGAGGTGCCCCCTCAAGTATTAAGTAGCTAAAGGAACCTCAGTATTAAGTAGCTAAAGGTGCCCATGACTGAAGGGAGATCTTGTCAGTGGAATGCTGAGAGCTGGTGAATAACCTCTCATTTACACTCATCAGGACTCTGCAAAGGGAAGGAGGGAGGGGAGTGAGCCGCCTTTCCATCATCAGGTGCTAGTAGGCACGTGCTTACAGTGCCTTATGTTAAATCCAGTCCTGGCTGCCGGCATACCTACCTGACATAAATATATGTGTCATATTGGCATTTCCCAGTGTGTGGTCCATGGCAAGTACACTAATTTCTATACCCACAAGCCAGTCACAAATTTTTATCTCATTCCAACACTTACTACAGGTGAAACTCGAAAAAATGTGTCCATCTATTTCAGTAATTCAACTTAAAAGGTTTAACTAATATATGAAATAGGGACCCTCTACAGGTGTTTTGGATTAATTCGCTGATTAGAGTCTGACACTTTGAGCCTAGAATATTGAACATTTTCACAATTTTCTAATGGTCTGAGAGTTTTATTTTGGGGTTCTCATAAGCTGTAAGCCATAACCCCCCCCTTCCCCTAGGTGCCAAATCGTAATAGAGCAGCATTCTACTATAAAATAATTGTACTGGGGCAGCGTTTCAACATAAAATAATCATAATGCAGCAATGTTTCACTAGAAAATAATCATAAAGTGTGCAGTATTTCACCAGAAATGAATCGTAAAATGGGGCAGCATGTCACCATTAAATCGTAAAGTGGGCAGCATTTCACCAGAAAATAATGATAAAGGGGGCAGCGTTTCACTAGAAAATAATGATAAAGGGGGCAGCATTTCACCAGAAAATAATCGTAAAGGGGCAGCATTTCACCGGAAAATAATCGTAAAGGGGGCAGCATTTCACCATAAAATAATCGTAAAGTGGGCAGTATTTCACCAGAAAATAATCGTAAAGTGGGCAGCATTTCATCGGAAAATAATCAAAAAGTTGGCAGCATTTCACCGGAAAATAATAGTAAAGTGAGCAGTATTTCACCAGAAATTAATCGTAAAGTCGGCAGCATTCACCAGAAAATAATCGTAAAGTGGGCAGCAGTCACCAGAAAACAAGTGGGCAGCATTCATTAATAGTAATCATAAAGTGAGCAGCAGTCACCAGAAAATAATCGTAAAGTGGGCAGCAGTCACCAGAAAATCGTAATGCGGGCAGCATTCACCAAAAAATCATAAAGTGGGCAGCAGTCACCAGAAAATCGTAAAATGGGCAGCAATCACCAGAAAAAAATGCACCGGTAAAAAAAAAAAAAAAACAATTTACTCACCTGGCAGAAGTCTCCTTTCCCAGCCTCTGGCACGCAGCTCCCCCGATGATCCTCCAGCAGCAAATCTCCCACGCTGACAGGCAGAGAGCAGGGCTACGGGAAGATGGCGCCCGAGGCCCTGTACTGGAGACACAAATAGTCTCCAGTGCAGGGCTTTGGACGCCATCTTTCCGTAGCCCTGCTCTGCCTCCCGGGAGACTGCGAGATGCGGGGAATGAACTGGCACGGCATCTATTAGATGCTGCGGCCAGTTCAACACCTGGCTGGGGGGTCCCACAATCGGGCGGCAGCAGCACTCCCTCAGCACACAGCGGACGGGCCCCAGAGGGGCCCCGGGCCCCCCTGCGGCTGATGGAGTTGCATCTCCTATAGTTACGCCGCTGATAACAAATAAAGGCTTACAATATTTTGCTTTGCATGTGATGAGTATTTCATATATTAGTTTCACCTTTTAAATTGAATTACCATACTGACCCAAATGGACTTTTGCACGGTATTCTAGAATCAGGATTAGATGATTTCAGGATGACATTTACATAACTTTTAATCTACAATTTTTTGGAGAAAAAGATGCAGTAAAGTAGTATAGTGTGCGTTACCTCCACTGGATACAACAGTAGTCCCCAGAGATTAGAGTGATTGTAGTTTATGCAAACCAGTGTAGGCCCTAGGCAAGGTAGCAGCCACTTACTGTGATGATTCATACTACTCGTTGCTTCTGAATAGAGACGGCCCGAACGGTTCCCGGCGAACTTCCAGTGGTTCGCGATTGCGGAGGACCGCAAACCTTTCCGGAAGTTCGGTTCAGCCCCATAATGCACCATTAGGGTCAATTTTGACCCTCTACATCACAGTCAGCAGGCACATTGTAGCATATCAAGCAACACTCCCTCCTGGAGCCACTCCCCCCCCCTTATAAAAGGCAGGCAGCATCAGGCATTGGACTCACTCGTGTGCCTGCAGTAAATAGAGAAGGGAAAGCTGCTGCTGCAGACTCTCATAGTGAAAGATTAGTTAGGCTCTTGTAGGCTTGTTAGATTGCTCCTTGCTGATTCTTATTGCTAAAATAGCACCCCACAATAGCTCTTTTGAGAGCGAATCTTGTTCTGGTGATCTATTTTTTTTCTGTGTGTCCCACTGACACTTGTGTTGCATAGACACCCTTGATAATTCCTACTGTGTGTGTGTCACTGCCAGGCCCAGCACATTCAGTGACTACCTGTGTGTGTGACAGGTGCACATTGTAATACCCATTACTGCATATACCTACCTACTTGTTGTTCACAGTGCACCCACCTACCTACGTGAGTTGAGTGCACGCAGTGTCACTGTGCCTGTCCGCTACCTGTCTGTGTGTGACAGGTGCACATTGTAATACCCAGTGCTGCATATACCTACCTACCTGTTGTTCACAGTTCACCCACCTACCTACGTGAGCGCACACAGTGTCACTGTGCCTGTCCGCTACCTGTCTGTGTGTGACAGGTGCACATTGTAATACCTGGTACTGCATATACCTACCTACCTGTTGTTCACAGTGCACCCAACTACCTACATGAGTTGAGCGCACGCAGTGTCATTGTGCCTGTCTGCTACCTGTCTGTGTGTGACAGGTGCACATTGTAATACCCATCACTGCATACACCTACCTACCTGTTGTTCACAGTGCAACCACCTACCTACGTGAGCGCATGCAGTGTCACTGTGCCTGTCCGCTACCTGTCTGTGTTTGACAGGTGCACATTGTAATACCCATTACTGCATATACCTACCTACCTGTTCACAGTGCACCCACCTACCTACGTGAGTTGAGCGCCCGCAGTGTCATTGTTCCTGTCCGCTACCTGTCTGTGTGTGACAGGTGCACATTGTAATACCCATAACTGCATATACCTACCTACCTGTTGTTCACAGTGCACCCACCTACCTGTCTGTGTGTGACAGGTGTACATTGTAATACCCATTACTGCATATACCTACCTACCTGTTTACAGTGCACCCACCTACCTACATGAGCGCACGCAGTGTCACTGTGCCTGTCCACTACCTGGCTGTGTGTGACAGGTGCACATTGTAATACCAATTACTGCATATACCTACCTACCTGTTTTTCACAGTGCACCCACCTACCTACATGAGTTGAGCGCACGCAGTGTCACTGTGCCTGTCCGCTACCTGTCTGTGTGTGACAGGTGATTGTAATACCCATCACTGCATATACCTACCTGTTGTGTTCAGTGCACCCACCTCATCACTGCATATACCTACCTGTTGTGTTCAGTGCACCCACCTACTTACGTGAGTGCACGCAGTGTGATATACCACTCCGTCCATACCTGTTAACTGCACCTGTGTGACTGCACATTGTATTAGTCATGTCAGTGCATATTCCCCACCCCACCCCCCCCCCGATATGAACACAACGGACAAAACAGGCAGAGGTAGAGGCAGACCCAAAGGAAGGTAAACCGGCAGGTCTGTGCGAGGTCGTGTTGATGTGATTTCGTGTGGCCCTCGACCAAAGTACAGTGCTCAGAAGAAGGCACATCCCATCAACCCCCAAGATTGTCAGGACGTGGTTGACTATTTAACACAGAACACCTCATCTTCGCAGCCACCAGCGCTACTACAAGCACCACATCCATTGCATTTAACACTTCACAGGAGTTAATTGGTGGGGAATTAACTGATTCACAGCCATTATTGTTACAACCAGATGAAGGCGCTAAGCAAGTTACACCACCTCATATGTCTGAGTTAGGCGGTGACACTATGGACGTAATGTGTGAAGATAAGGAAGTACCTGCTGTTGGTGCAGTTTTGGAGGTGTCTGAGGCAAGCGAAGCTGGGCAGGATGATTATGATGATGACGATGGTACGGATCCCACGAATGTTCCCAATAGAGGAGATGAACAGGGGGACAGTTAAGAGGGGGAGTCAGAGAGGAGTAGGAGGAGACGAGTTGCTGAAAGAAGCAGGGGGAGCTCATCATCAGAAACAACTGGTGGCAGTGTCCGTTGCTATGTATCACCACCTATGTACAGCCAGCCAACATGCCCTTCAATGTCAGCTGCTGATGCCACCATAGTGCAATCACCCAAGGGCGGCTCAGCGGTTTGGAAATGTTTTAATGTGTCTGCCTCAGATCGGAGCAATGCCATCTGTTGTCTATGCCTCCAAAAATTGAGCCGTGGAAAGGCCAACACCCATGTAGGGACAACTGCCTTACGAAGGCACATGGAGAAAAGGCACAAACTGCAATGGGAAGACCACCTGAGCAAAAGCAGCACACAAAAGAAAAGCCATCCTCCTTCTCCTCTTCCTCCTTCAGGTGCAGCATCTTCAGCCGCTTTCTTCCTTGCACCTTCACAGCCACCCTCCTCCACTCTGCCTCTGCCCTTGAGCGGTTTCTGCTCCTCTGCCCACAGCAGCCAGGTATCCATGAAGGAGATCTTTGAGCGGAAGAAGCCAATTTCTGCCAGTCACCCCCTTGCCCGGCATCTGACAGCTGGCATGGCGGAACTGTTAGCTCACCAACTGTTACCATACAAGCTGTTGGACTCTGAGGCCTTCCGTAAATTTGTGGCCATTGGGACACCCCAGTGGAAGATACCAGGCCACAATTATTTCTTTAAACAGGCAATACCCAAACTGTACCATGAAGTTGAGAGGCAAGTGGTGTCATCTCTGGCACACAGTATTGGGTCAAGGGTCCATCTGGCCACGGATACCTGGTCTGCTAAGCACGGTCAGGGGCACTACATTACTTATACAGCCCATTGGGTCAACCTGGTGACCGATGGCAAGCAGGGAGTACGTGGCTGTGCAGCGGACCTAGTGACACCTCCATGGCTTGCAGGCAGGCCTTCTGCCACCTCTCCTCCTGCTACATCCTCTTCGCTGTTGTTCTCCTCCTCCTCCTTAGCTGAGTGGCAGTTCAACTCTACTGGTGCTGCAATCTCCTCTCCAGCTACACAGCCCCATCTCCCCAGGGCCTATGCTGCATGCCAGGTACGACGGTGTCACGCCATCTTAGACATGTCTTGCCTCAAAGCGGAGAGTCACACTGGACCAGCTCTCCTGGCTGCTCTTAACAAACAGGTGGATCAGTGGATGACCCCGCACCAGCTGGAGATCGGCAACGTGGTGTGTGACAACGGCAGCAATCTCCTTTCCGCTTTGAATTTGGGAAAGCTGACTGATGTACCCTAAATGGTACATGTGCTGAATCTAGTCATTCATAGTTTTGTGTCAAACTACCCAGGCTTAGAGGATGTCCTGAAGCAGGCCAGGAAGTTGTGTGAGCATTTCAGGCGGTCTTACACGGCCATGGCACGCTTTTTGGACATTCAGCAGAGAAACAACTTGCCGGTGAGGCGCTTGATATGTGATAGCCCGACTCGCTGGAATTCGACCCTGGTCATGTTCTCTCGCCTGCTAGAACAGGAGAAAGCCATCACCCAGTACATCTACTATTTCAGTAGAAGGACATAATCTGGCAAGATGGGGATGTTCTGGCCCCCGAACTGGACACTGATGCGAAATGCATGCAGGCTCATGCGGCCGTTTGAGGAGGTGACCAACCTGGTGAGTCGCAGTGAAGGTAACATCAGCGACTTGATCCCGTATGCCTACTTCCTGGAGCGTGCCGTGCGTAGAGTGGTGGATCAAGCTGTGGAGGAGCTTGAAGAGGAACAGTTATGGCAGGAACAGTTGTGGGAACAATTTTCATCAGAATCAGATGTTTCTTCAACACCTGTGGCAGCACAGAGGGGGGAGGAGGAGGAAGAGTCGTGTGGGGAAGAGGAGTCAGACTCGGATGATGAGGAAGGTGTTTCTTTGGAGGAGGAGGAGGCGGCGGCAGAAGAACAACCGCAGTAGGCATCGCAGGGGGCTTGTGCTGCTCGACGTTCCCGTGGTATTGTTTGTGGCTGGGGAGGAGGAGGACTTACCTGACGTCACTGAGGAAAAGTAAGAGGAGATGGATAGTACGTCTGGATCCAACTTTGTGCAGATGGCGTCTTTCATGCTGTCCAGCCTGTTGAGGGACCCCCGTATAAAAAAAAACTCAAGGGGAATAAGCTGTACTGGGTGGCCACGCTACTAGACCCTCGGTATAGGCACAAAGTGGCGGACATGTTACCAACTCACCAGAAGGCAGAAAGGATGCAGCACATGCAGAACAAGCTGGCAACTATGCTTTACAATGCGTTTAAAGGTGATGTCACAGCACAATGCAATAAAGGTACCACTGCCAGTAATCCTTCTCCCATGTCCACGCAGGCAAGGACAGGATGCTCCAGCGATCTCATGGTAATGTCGGACATGCGGACATTCTTTAGTCCAACGCCTCGCCTTAGCCCTCCCGGATCCACCCTCCACCAATGCCTGGACCGGCAGGTAGCCGACTACCTGGCCTTAAGTGTGAATGTAGACACTGTGAGCAGCAATGAACCCTTGGACTACTGGGTGCGCAAGCTTGACCTGTGGCCAGAGCTGGGACAATTTGCCATCCAACTTCTGTCTTGCCCTGCCTCAAGTGTCCTGTCAGAAAGGACCTTCAGCGCAGCTGGAGGCATTGTCACGGAGAAGAGAAGTCGCCTAAGTCACAAAAGTGTTCAGTACCTGACCTTTATCAAAATGAATGAGGCATGAATCACGGAGGGCTACTGCCCGCCCGAAGACTAAGTCAGTCCCCACACACAGCATCTCTGCCTGCACGCCGTGTGACTGGCTGCCTGCCCCAAGACTATGTCGCTCCCCACACAGCACCTCTGTCTGCAGGTCGCTTGAATGTCTTCTCTGCCACCACCAACAGGGTCCAGGACTCCAGGCGGATTATAGCAGCGGCCGCTATAATAATTTTTCTGGTGCGTGTACATACATGCCTGCCTAACTTTTCAGGCTGCACTGCGGCTGCAACAACAAAATAAAAGGCATGTACATGTGCCCATTCCCCTTCGTGATCATTACCTTGCCGCAGTGAAGGGGTTTGCATATCACAATGAAGCAATGACCAGGCTTGGGCGAACAGTGTTCGCCACTGTTCGGGTTCTGCAGAACATCACCCTGTTCGGGTGATGTTCGAGTTCGGCCGAACACCTGATGGTGTTCGGCCTTTTAAGTTCGGGTTCGCCCCGAACTTCTGTATGCCCCCGAACAGGGCCGAACAGGGCCCCTGTTCGGGCGAACAGGGCCCTGTTCGGCCGAACAGGCCGCAATACGGCCCCCCTATGGGGTCGCAGGCATAAGGGGGGAGCATGCCCCGATCGCGGGGGGGGTCGGAAATTCCCCCCACCCCCTCCGCTAGCGCTCCCCCCTCTGCCCGCTTCCCCATAAAAAAAGTTTAAATCAAGTTCAATAGTAGTGTACCTGGGCTGGTGGCATTGGCTGGCAGTGGAGTGAGGAGGAGGAGGAGTCCGAGTAGCAGAGTGACGTTGAGGCCGGGCAGCGGGCGGTTCAGCGCTAGTACCCTTGTGGTACTTCCGCCCTTTCTCTGACCTCACGTCCTCTGCATACGAGGGTACGCATCACGCGTACCCTCGTATGCGTCATCACGCAGAGGACGTGAGGTCAGAGAAAGGGCGGAAGTACCACAAGGGTACTAGCGCTGAACCGCCCGCTGCCCGGCCTCAACGTCACTCTGCTATTCGGACTCCTCCTCCTCCTCACTCCACTGCCAGCCAATGCCACCAGCCCAGGTACTATTGAACTTGATTTAAACTTTTTGTATGGGGAAGCGGGCAGAGGGGGGAGCGCTAGCGGAGGGGGTGGGGGGAATTTCCGACCCCCCCCGCGACCGGGGCATGCTCCCCCCTTATGCCTGCGACCCCATAGGGCCCCCAAAATGGGCATGTTCGGGGGTCCCATTGACTCCCATTGAGTTCGGCGTTCGGGCCGAACATGCCGAACATCTGGCCCATGTTCGGCCTGTTCGGCCCGAACCCGAACATCCAGGTGTTCGCCCAACACTAGCAATGACCTCCAGCTATATAAGTGTCTCGGGGGGTGGCACACCAAAGATAATAAGGTCGTTGCTTCATTGTGGACAGACCAAATTTGATCAGCTGGACAGTCACTGTTGTTCTATCATTAAGCTACTACCACAGCCCGGCGACCATATGGGATTGAAAACCGCCACGGCCTGCACTCTGGCCATGGTGTGCACCAGTCCATCACGGCCAGCACTACGTTTGCGGTGCATTACATAGTGCGTTTGGTGTGTCACTGTGAAGCAGTACTCTAATTACACTCCCTGATTGATGTATACACATGCAAGATGTTTTAACCACTTTACCCCCCGTGGTACGGATTTCTCCGTCCCTTTTTCCACCCTTAAAAAAACCAAGGGATGGAGAAATCCGTACCTCCCGCGCTACTGCCGCTGTCCATGCTCCTGCTGCTCGTGCGTGTGCTCCCGCCGCTCGTGCACGCCGCCGCCCGCTCGCCTGGAGATCAATGAACGGGAAAATCCATTCCTGTTCGTTGATCAAAGCCCCCGCAATGATCTGCTGCTTCTAGGAGAAACAGCGTGATCATTGTGATTTTCCCAGCCTCAAATTGCTTCCTGTAAGCGTCCTTACGGACGCTTACAGGTCGCTAGACAACAAACTCACTGTGGCCAAATAGTAAAACTACACCCTAAAGCATTTTACATATACAAATACATTAGTTTTACACAATAAATTAACTCATTACCTCCGACACTCCCCAATTTTTTTTTTGTAATTAAAAAAAAAAATTACAATAAAAAAAAACATAAATAGTTACCTTAGGGACTGAACTTTTTAAATATTTATGTCAAGAGGGTACAACACTGTTACTTTATAAACTACGGGCTTGTAATTAGGGATGGATGCAAAACTGAAAAAAATGCACCTTTATGTCCAAATAAAATATCGGCGCCAAACATTGTGATAGGGACATAATTTATACGGTTTTATAACCAGGACAAATGGGCAAATACATTTCATGGGTTTTAATAACAGTAGCATGCATTATTTAAAAACTATAATGGCCGAAAACTGAAAAATAAAACAAACATTATTCTTTAGAGAATGGACATGTTTATAAGCTTTCACTAAAGCATTTATACATATAAACAATAAAGTGACCACAACATGAAAAATAAAGTGACCACAACATGAACAGTAAACTGAATGTAAAAAATATAATTAAAATGAACATGCAGTTCCCTTTGGGCCCTGGGGTTCTTCTAAGAATTTCCGTAATCATATAACCCTTTGGAATGGATTATGGGTCTGCCTTAAACACACATAGGGGCAGCCAAGTGTTTAATTACAGTGCTGCCCATAATTAGTCATACCCCTGGTAAATTTTGACTTAAAGTAACTTTTATTACACCAGCAATTATTTTTTGATGGAAAATGACATAGGTGTCTCCCAAAAGATAAGACAATATACAATAGGCATTATTGGGGAAAAAAAACATTTCTCAGCTTTTATGTACATTTGAGCAAAAAGTGTCCAGTCCAAAATTATTCATACCCTTCACAAACTGTCACAGTCTGTAGGAAAATTCAAAGTTCTATACCATTCCAAGTAGTCCAAGCGTTTCTAAAGCATCCTAATTACCCTGATTAATTGGGAACAGCTGTTTTAATCAAATTAACAGGTGAAAAACAGCAGCTCTCTGCAGTTGGTTTGTGGACAGGCATGGCTAAGATAAAGGAGCTCAGTGAGGACCTGCGGCTGCGCATTGTGGCTGTTCACAAGTCAGGAAAGGTCTACAAGGCCATTTCTAAATGTTTTCAAGTTCCAGTGATTACAGTGCAAAGTACTATTAAAAAATACAAAATGTTCCACACTGTGGGAAATCTCTGAGGTCATGGTCGGAAGAAAGCCACACGTGACACCTGTGCTGGCCAGGAAGATAGTGAGAGAGGTGAAAAAGAATCCAAGGATCACCACCAAGACCATCCTGGTGAATCTGGGCTCTGCTAGTGGCAATGTCTCAAGGCAGACAATCTAACAGACACTGCACACTGCTGGGTTCCACTGATGCAGACCAAGGAGGACGCCACTTCTACAGATAAGGCACACAAAAGGTCACTTGGCCTTTGCAAATGCTCATCTGGACAAAGACGAATACTTCTGGTCTTCTGTATTATGGTCAGATGTAGTGCTGGGCGTAATGGAAAAATTTACGCTTACGGATCATTACGCATAATTTTACGCTATTACGCATTACGGAATTACGGTTACGGCGTAGACAGTTATCTACGGTTCATGTCTGTAATTATGCATGGTCCTTACGCAATTACGCGTAAGAATACCGTAATGCAGGTTGTTACGGAACAGTCTTACGCGTAATTTTCCTACTAGTAATTAATGCGTAAGGCCATGCTCCCAAGCAGAAAAGTTGACGCATGGATCAATGTTAGGTAGCCGCCGACTTTAAGGGTTAATAGCAAAGCTCCCTTAAATGCTAAGAGCATCAAATTTGGAGAATATATTAAGGAGATCAGAAGGAATAAGAGGAAATTTTTTTTTCAAAAAGACCTTATAGTTTTTCTGAAAATCGATTTTAAAGTTTCAAAGGAAAAATGTATACATTTAAAAACCCGCCGATTTTAACGGTTAATAGCAAAGCCTGCTTAAAATTTAGGAACACCAAATTCCCAGGGTATATTAAGGGGATCAGTGGGAATAAGAGGAAAACATTTTTTTCAAAAAGACCTTATAGTTTTTGAGAAAATCGATTTTTAAGTTTCAAGGGCAAAAATGTCTTTTAAATGCGGAAAATGTCAGGTTTTTTTGCACAGGTAACAATAGTGTATTATTTTCATAGATTCCCCCAAGTGGGAAGAGTTTTACTTACTTCGTTCTGAGTGTGGGAAATAAAAAAAAAACTACGTGGGGTTCCCCCTCCCAGACCTCTTTAACCCCCTTGTCCCCCATGCAGGCTGGGATAGCCAGAATGCGGAGCACCGGGCGCGTGGGGCTCCGCAACCTGACTATACCAGCCCACATGGTCCATGGATTGGGGGGTCTCGGAAGGGGAGGGGCAGCCAAGCTTTCGCCTCCCCCTCCGAGCCCTTGTCCAATCCAAGGACAAGGGGCTCTTCTCCACCTCCGATGGGAGGTGGAGGCCACAATTTCCTGGGGGGGGGGGGTTTCATGGTGGCATCTGGGAGTCCCCTTTAAAAAGGGGTCCCCCAGATGCCCACCCCCCCTCCCAGGAGAAATGAGTATAGGGGTACTTGTACCCCTTACCCATTTCCTTTAAGAGTTAAAAGTAAATAAACACACAAACACTTAGAAAAAGTATTTTAATTGAACAAAAAATATAACCACGAAAAAAGTCTTTTAATATTCTTAATTAACCATTAATACTTACCTGTCCCTTTAAATAAATGATCCGTCGCAATAGCCTCGGACATGTTCTATCAGTTACAATGTAACAAAGTTATTACAATGTAACAACTTTGTTACATTGTAACTGCGCAGCACCCGACGTCACTCGCAGCTCAGCCGCCGCATACACTTACGCGTCCTTGCAGGATGCTAAGTCCCCGCCGGCTCCCGCTGTCCACCCCGCCCACATCTGTCACCCACATGTGACCCACATGTGGGTGACATGTGGGTGACATGTGGGAGAGGCGGGGAGGGCAGCGGGAACCGGCGGGACTTAGTGTCCTGCACGGACCCGACAGAGCTCTGAGCTACATAGCTTAGAGTTCTCTAAGCATCTTTGAATTTGGGCTCCAAGGAGCCCCCTTGGTCCTTAGCAGACCAATGGGGTTCCTTCTGATTTGAAGGAACCCCATTGGTCTGCTAAGGACCAATGGAGCTCCTTGGAGCCCAAATTCAAAGATGCTTAGAGAGCTCTAAGCTATATAGCTCAGAGCTCTGTCGGGTCCGTGCAGGACGCTAAGTCCCCGCCGGCTCCCGCTGCCCTCCCCGCCTCTCCCACATGTCACCCACATGTGGGTGACATGTGGGTGACAGATGTGGGCGGGGTGGACAGCGGGAGCCGGCGGGGACTTAGCGTCCTGCAAGGACGCGTAAGTGTATGCGGCGGCTGAGCGGCGAGTGACGTCGGGTGCGGCGTAGTTGCAATGTAACAAAGTTGTTACATTGTAATAACTTTGTTACATTGTAACTGATAGAACATTTCCGAGGCTATTGCGAGGGATCATTTATTTAAAGGGACAGGTAAGTATTAATGGTTAATTAAGAATATTAAAGGACTTTTTTCGTGGTTATGTTTTTTGTTCAAATAAAATACTTTTTCTAAGTGTTTGTGTGTTTATTTACTTTTAACTCTTAAAGGAAATGGGTAAGGGGTACAAGTACCCCTATACTCATTTCTCCTGGGAGGGGGGGGGTGGGCATCTGGGGGACCCCTTTTTAAAGGGGACTCCCAGATGCCAACCTTGAACCCCCCCCCCCCCCAGGAAATTGCGGCCTCAACCTCCACCGCCCATCGGAGGTGGAGAAGAGCCCCTTGTCCTTGGATTGGACAAGGGCTCAGAGGGGGAGGGGAAAGCTTGGCTGCCCCTCCCCTTCCGAGACCCCCCAATCCATGGACCATGCGGGTTGGTATAGTCAGGGTGCGGAGCCCCACGCGGCTGGTGCTCCGCATTCTGGCTATCCCAGCCTGCATGGGGGACAAGGGGTTAAAGAGGTCTGGGAGGGGGGACCCCACGTCGTTTTTTTTTTAGATTTCCCACACTCAGAACGAAGTAAGTAAAACTCTTCCCACTTGGGGGAATCTATGAAAATAATACACTATTGTTACCTGTGCAAAAAAAACTGACATTTTCCGCATTTAAAAGACATTTTTGCCCTTGAAACTTAAAAATCAATTTTCTCAAAAACTATAAGGTCTTTTTGAAAAAAAAGTGTTTCCTCTTATTCCCACTGATCCCCTTAATATACCCTGGGGATTTGGTGTTCCTAAATTTTAAGCAGGCTTTGCTATTATCCGTTAAAGTCGGCGGGTTTTTAAATGTATACATTTTTCCTTTGAAATTTTAAAATCGATTTTCTGAAAAACTATAAGGTCTTTTTGAAAAAAAAAAATGCCTCTTATTCCTTCTGATCTCCTTAATATATTCTCCAAATTTGAGGCTCTTAGCATTTAAGGGGGCTTTGCTATTAACCCTTAAAGTCGGCGGCTTTTTTATATTATACGGGAGCGTAATATTACGCGATTACGGCAGACTGTGTAGTTTCAATAGGAGTTTACGGTCTTACGCGTAATTTGATACGCGTAATAATGTAACTTGCGGTCTACGCGTAATTAATTACGTGTAATACCGTAACCTTACACGTAAGGCTTACGGTGCATTTTTAGTGAATTACGATGCGTAATTACGCTAATGCGTAATTTTGGCCCAGCAATGGTCAGATGAAGCAAAAATTGGATTGTTTAGTCACAATGATGTTTCCTTTATTTGGCGTAAATAAGGAGAAGCCTTCAACCCAAAGAGCACCATCCCCACTGTCAAACAAGATGGTGGGAACCTAATTTGGAATGGTCGGAAATGCCAATTTCAGATTTCACGGAAAATCCGCATTCCGCCATTGCCAATTACCGCTACTGCTACCGATTCTGCTTTCTGCTACCAATTTTCTCATTCCGATGTGGATTTCCACCAGAAATCGTGGAAATTTCCATTGACTTTAACATTGATTTTCTCAAAAACGATAAGGCCTTTTTGAAAACTTTTTTTTCATCTTGTTCACTAGATTCTGTTTAATTAACCCTGAATCCCAGAATGAATAAGCCAATCAGAGAATGCGGAAATTTCCTCCTAAATCCCCATTCTCTGATTGGTTTATTCATTCCGACTCTTCTGATTGGCTTAAAATTACCGCATATCGGATAATGCAGATTTTCTGCATTTTACATTACAGTAAAAAGCTGCCGACTTTAGCTGTTAATAGCAAAGCCCCCATAAGACACACCAAATTTTCAGGGTTTATTAACCTGCTGAGCGGTCTGGTCGAGCTCAGCTCGTCCAGTACCGCCGGAGCCTGCCGCTCAGGCCCTGCTGGGCCGATTTGGCTCAAATAAAAAGCAGCACACGCAGCCGGCACTTTGCCAGCCACGTGTGCTGCCTGATCGCCGCCGCTCTGCGGCGATCCGCCGCGAGCAGTGGCGAAAGAGGGTCCCCCCGGCCGCCTGAGCCCAGCGTAGCCGGAACAAAAAGTTCCGGCCAGCGCTAAGGGCTGGATCGGAGGCGGCTGACGTCAGGACGTCGGCTGACGTCCATGACGTCACTCCGCTCGTCGCCATGGCGACGAGGTAAGCGAAACATGGAAGGCCGCTCATTGCGGCCTTCCGTGTTGCTTCTGGCCGCCGGGGGCGATCAGAAGAACGCCTCCGGAGCGCCCTCTAGTGGGCTTTCATGCAGCCAACTTTCAGTTGGCTGCATGAAATAGTTTTTTTTATTTATTAAAAAAAAAACCTCCTGCAGCCTCCCTGGCGATCTTAATAGAACGCCAGGGTGGTTAAAGAGCAACTGTTAGCTCTAAAATGCCCCCTCAAAAAAACACATATGTAAGTAGATAAATACATGCTCTACTTACATGACAGATGTATCGTAGTTTCCACGTTTTGATTTCTGTTATTTTCATGTTTATATATTAGAAGGCTCCTGTTGCTGGCAGGGGCCATCTTGTGTCCTGCTAGATCTTCTTCCCCCCCGCATCCCCCTCCTCCCCGCACTGACTCTGAGCACAGCGGGGAGGAATAAATGCAGCAGCCACACACAGACTCACCTAATAATGGATCCAAGCGCTGTCGTTCCCATCTATTCTCTGCACTAGTGCAGAGTGTAGGATACTGCAGCGCCTGGAACCATTGTTCCAGGAGTCTGTGTGTGTGCACCACCTTTATCCTTCCCCAAAGCTCAGTGCGGGAAAAAAGGAGAATGCGGCGGCGGGCGGCAGAACGGCGGGGGGGGGGGGGCGCGGACATGCTGCCACTGGAGGAGGGGGGCAGAGGACAGTGACAGGAGATAGCCTCTGGCCCCCCTCCGTGCGCTCTAACAGCAGCGGCGACCAGGCAGACAAGGGGAGACCAGGTGGCCAATCGCAGTGCAGAGAGATGAGTGACAGAGGCATCAGCCAATCAGGCTGATTCAGCATGCCTGTCACTTCTCTCTGCGGCTTGCGTACACTTTTAGAGCCTGGGGCATGAGGAGAGAAATCTACAAAAGTAAGAATGATTTGAAACTTTTACATTGCCTGGTTAGCATCCTTTCTACTGCTCTATTAGCATGCAGTAGAGAACTTATTGTGTATTTTCTGCCTAACAGTTACTCTTTAAACAGAAGCTTGTAAACAAGATGAAAAAAAAGTTTTCAAAACCACCTTATAGTTTTTGAGAAAATCGATGTTAAAGGATTTCTGGTGGAAATCCGCCTACCGCACTTGTATTACCGATTTCCGCATTCCGATGCGGAAATGCAATTTCCGATCGGAAATCTGAATGAGCATCCCTAAACCAAATGCTTTGGGGGTGTTTTTCAGTCGATGGACCAGTGAACCTTTTAAAGAACATGTTTTACCCAATCAATGTGCTTCATTTGCATTGTGTTTAGAACAAAAGGTAATTGCTACATTGTTAGCTGTGCCACCCTGATGATGGAACACTGATGATTCCCCACCGATAAATAGTGTACTTCTTGAGGGGTCAGATAGAATTCTTCTTACTTCACTAACGTGCTTGTAACCCCTTCTGACCGCTTTTCAGCATCTGTAACATTGATATGCTAAAAAGCGGACAAAAGAAAATTAGTTTGTCCAGGCCCTGGAGATTAGGAACAGGCGTGTAACTATAAATTATGGTGCCCCCAGGTCCCACTTAACCACTTCACCACCAAGGGGTTTTCACCTGTCAGCACCTCTCCCTTTCATGTGCCAATAACTTTATCACTACTTATCACGCATAATCTATACCTTGTTTTTTTGTCATAAATTTGTTTTTTTGGGTGGTTATAATTGCTTTTGGTTTAAATTTATTTTAAAGGGAAAATAAGGGAAAACAGTAGAAAATAAGAAAAAAATACACTATTTATCCAATTCCATCACCTATAGTTTTAACCACTTTGTCCTCCTTGACGTATAAAAACGTCAAGGAGGACAGGCGCGCTCCCGCGCGCTCCCGCGGCCGATCACGCGCATGCACGCGCACTCCCGGCCGCGGAGTCGGTAGCCACGGAATCAATGTATCGGGCTAGGGAGCCCGATCATTGATTCCTCTCGCCCCGCTGAAAAAGCGACAGCTTCTCTCGGAAGCTTCGCTCTTTCTGAAGCTGTGTCCCTCTAAGCGTACATTGTACGCTTAGAGTGACGTCATGTAAAAAAAATCGAGATTGCCATCTTGTGGCCAAAAAGTAAAACTACAAGTAAATACCCAAAAACATTACACTACACCAATATTTCCCCAAATAAAACACTTTTATATCCCACCCTCCCAAAAATGCCCACATAAAATGTTTAATTAAAAAAAAAAAAAAAAACATTACTATAAAAAAAAAAAACATAAATATTTACTTAAGGGTCTAAACTTTTTAAATATCTATGTAAAGATGAAATATTTCTCTCTATTTTTTTATAAGCTTGTAAATAGTGATGTATGCAAAACGGAAAAAATGCTCTTTTATTTCCAAATAAAATATTGTCGCGATACATTGTGATAGGGACATAATTTAAATGGTGAAATAACCGTGACAAATGGGCAATAACAATACGTGGGTTTTAATTATGGAGGCATGTATTATTTTAAAACTATAATGGCCGAAAACTGACAAATAATGAATTTTTTTTTTATTTTTTTCTTATTCTTCCTGTTAAAATGCATTTACAGTAAAGTGGCTCTTAGCAAAATGTACCCCCCAAAGAAAGCCTAATTGGTGGCGGAAAAAACAAGATATAGATCAGTTCATTGTGATAAGTAGTGATAAAGTTATAGGCTAATGAATGGGAGGTGAACATTGCTCGGATGCATAAGCTGAAAACGACTGAGATGTTAAGTGGTTAAAATAAACATTTCTACTGTAAATAAAACCCACACATTTTATTTGCCCATTTGTCCTGGGTATTACAATGTTTAAATTATGTCCCTAGTACAATTTATGATGACTATTTTGAAATAAAGGGATTTTTTTTCTGTTTTGTGTTTTGTTATACCTGATCAATAATTACAAGCCCTTATTTGCCAACATAACAGTAATATACTCTCATGACGTACATAGTAAAGTAACTATTTGTGTATTAAAAAAAAAACAGCTGTAACTTTTTTTTTTAACATGTTAAGTGTTTTATTTTGGTAACTAGGGGGGGTAGGGGTGGGGGGAGAGGGTTTCATTTATTTTATTAAATGTATATAGTATAAAATGTGTATTTATTTTTCTTTACCACTAGAATTCCCACTATTCTGTGTGTTCTGAACAGAGTTGAGATCCCACAGGCAGTGTTGTTACAGGAAAGATCATTGGCTTCTTGTTGAAGTGGCAACGCAGTGCCAGCTGCAAAGTTACTGCTAAGCATCTGGGAAGAAAGGCAACCACACACCCACGACACTATTGGAAAGTTAGGCAATGAACAGTAAGCAATATATGGCACTCCTGGACTAAACCACATTAGCCAAACTATGTTATTTATTTGTTAAGCCCGTACACAGCGGGATCTCTGTTGCTCAAGGGATTGTGTAGTGATCCCTGCCAGGCAACAGAGCATTGCCGATACTGTACAGATGTGTCATCAGCCTTCCAGCTAGCGACACGTCTTTCGCTATGCAGTTGGTAGAGGGATGATGAGCAGCGTGCAACAGAGTGAATTCCTGCGGGCGGCGGTGCAGGGAGAAGAATACAATTGTGCAGTGCTAAGGCCAACCAAAATGAAAGATTTGAAATGCAGTCCGAGCTTTAAAATAACTGCTGAGGGCCTAGAAAGTAAGGAGACCACACACTCATGACACTGTTGGAAAACAAAACATTATGCCTTGAGCAATATATGGCACTGATGGACTAAACCGTATTAGCCTCGCTGTGTTTTTTTTTTTTGTTAAGTTGGATCATGGTCTTTAGAAGGTTTTGGCAGGAGTTCTACTTTAAAACAGCGTGTTTAATGTACATTTTTAGTATGCTGATTTGTCCTTGGAATGTCTGGTTAAAACAAACTTCAGCCTTTTGATATTTGTTGAAAGAATTTTATGTTTATACTTGTAATGAAGTGAGCTACAGTCTATGTTCAATTAGTTTTCCACGGTAATGCTTTATAGAATGTTTGAAAAGTAATTAATTAGACAAACATAAAACATTAGTATGTAGAAACACGGAAACTAATCAGTATGAATTTCTCATTTGTTTGACTGCAGTAAGATGATACCTAACTGGCTATGAGAATTCACACTTCTGTACTTTTTCAGTGACTTAATAAATAAGAATACAATTTTGATACGGTAAAGGAAAAATATAGATTTAACCACCGCATTCCTAGTAGTCTATGGCCCCTTAAGGAGGAACTCCAGTGAAAGTAACGTAATGAAAAAAAGTACTTCATTTTTACAATAATTATGTATAAATGATTTACTCAGTGTTTGCCCATTGTAAGATATTTCCTCTTCCTGATTTACATTCAGACATTTATCACGTGGCAACATTTTTACTGCTGGCAGGTGATGTCAGTAGAAGTAGCTGCTGCTTGCTTTTTGGCAGTTGGAAACAACTGTTATTTCCCACAATACAACAAGGATCACACAGTGTGATGTCAGCCCTATGGTCCTTACTCCTGACATCACACTGTGGGAGGGGTTTCACCACAATATCAGTCATACAGAGCCTCCTAATGATCCGTTTGAGAAAAGGTAAATATTTCTCATGGGAAAGGGGATATCAGCTACTGATTGGGAAGAAGCTCAATCCTTGGTTACAGTTTCTCTTTAAGGACCAGAGACTTTTTGGTAAAGGCTATTTCACACTACAGGCAGCTGTAAAAGGCTAAAATGCTGGGTTTTGGCTGCAGGCATGTTGAAGGCGTTTTAACGTCAACACATTACTATCAATTGTAATGAGAAATGCCGCGGTCAGCCCTAAAAAAAGCTCCTGGGAGCATCAAAATGCAATGATCCAAAACGCAGCGTTAAGTGTGAAAGGTAAAATGAAAGTCTCTGGACTTTCATTTTACATTGGAAAATGCCAACTATGGCCGTGGCATTTAAATGCCGAAAAAGGCCTCTAGTGTGAAAGGGCCCCAAGGAAACACGGCTCATTGACATCACGCCGCATGGTCCTGTCTTTCTCACCATTCACCTCCCTCTCCCGTTGCTGCAGCCCACTTGCTCTGCTGTTGGTATGACAGCGGTGCTTCATGAGCCAGTCAGGAGCCTATTTTATTGGCTCCTGACCCGTGTTCACTGTGAGCCAATCACAGCCAATAGCAGTGATTACAGGGTAAAGAGCCAATGAAATCGACTCCTTACCGACTTACGGAGATCTGCTGTCATGCCAACAACAGAGTGAGTGGGCTGCAGAGACCAGAGAGCAGGGCAATCAGCGGTAGCGGCTGGACCATCCAGCACCCTGGTAGGCATAACAGGTTCCAAACACAGGGTAGATTTCAATTACCAAGGTCCAGCAGTGGAAAAAAAAGCTCCTCAATGATTTGGGATAATTTTTTAAATGAAAGTTGTAGCAAGAAGCTCTACACTGCAGAACACTGTCATTCTAAAACTATGAAATCAGCTTCAGGGCTGGTCCTAGCTACAATAGGGCCCTGGGCAAACTGAAGGAAGCCCCAGGTAGGTAGATCAGCAGTTTATATTTTTCTCTCTTGTATCCTTTAAGTTTTAAAACAATTTCTATGAGTTCTCTTAAAAGGAGTTTATATGATCATTTTGGATTAGAACAGTGAACATCCGTGGTCAGTGGCAGTGATGTTCCAGTAGTCTAGTGAGTCTGAAAACACTAAAGTGTGTAAGAATGTATGTACAGTGGGTTGCAAAAGTATTTGGCGCCCTTGAAGTTTTCCACATTTTGTCATATTACTGCCACAAACATGAATCGATTTTATTGGAATTCCACATGAAAGACCAACACAAAGTGGTGTACACATGAGAAGTGGAACGAAAATCATACAAATACATAACTGCAAAGTGGTGTGTGCATAATTATTCGGCCCCCTTTGATCTGAGTGCAGTCAGTTGCCTATAGACATTGCCTGATGAGTGCTAATGACTAAATAGAGTGCACCTGTGTGTAATCTAATGTCAGTACAAATACAGCTGCTCTGTGAGGGCCTCAGAGGTTGTCTAAGAGAATAATGGGAGCAACAACACCGTGAAGTCCAAAGAACCCACAAGACAGGTCCAAGACAGGTCAGGGATCAAGTTATTGAGAAATTGAAAGCAGGCTTAGGCTACAAAAAGATTTTCAAAGCCTTGAACATCCCAAGGAGCACTGTTCAAGCGATCATTCAGAAATGGAAGGAGTATGGCACAACTGTAAACCTACCAAGACAAGGCCATCCACCTAAACTCACAGGCCAAACAAGGAGAGCGCTGATCAGAAATGCAGTCAAGAGGCCCATGGTGACTCTGGACGAGCTTCAGAGATCTACAACTCAGGTGGGAGACTCTGTCCATAGGACAACTATTAGTCATGCACTGCACAAAGTTGGCTTTTTGGAAGAGTGGCAAGAAGAAAGGCATTGTTAACAGAAAGCATAAGAAGTCTCGTTTGCAGTTTGCCACAAGCCATGTGGGGGACACAGGAACCATGTGGAAGAAGGTGCTCTGGTCAGATGAGACCAAAATGGAACTTTTTGGCCAAAATGCAAAACACTATGTGTGGCAGAAAACTAACACTGCACATTACTCTGAACACACCATCGCCACTGTCAAATATGGTGGTGGCAGCATCATGTTCGGGGGGTGCTTCTCTTCAGCAGGGACAGGGAAGCTGGTCAGAGTTGATGGGAAGATGGATGGAGCCAAATACAGGGCAATCTTGGAAGAAAACCTCTTGGAGACTGAAAAAGACTTGAGACTGGGGCGGAGGTTCACCTTCCAGCAGGACAATTACCCTAAACATAAAGCCAGGGCAACAATGGACTGGTTTATAACAAAAAATATCTACGTGTTAGAATGGCCCAGTCAAAGTCCAGATCTAAATCCAATCAAGAATCTGTGGCAAGATCTGAAAACTGCTGTTCACAAACACTGTCCATCTAATCTGACTGAGCTGGAGCTGTTTTGCAAAAAAAGAATGGGCAAGGATTTCAGTCTCTAGATGTGCAAAGCTGGTAGAGACATACCCTAAAAGACTGGCAGCTGTAATTGCAGCAAAAGCTGGTTCTACAAAGTATTGACTCAGGGGGCCGAATAATTACGCACACCCCACTTTGCAGTTATTTATTTGTAAAAAAAATTTGGAATGATGCATGATTTTCGATCCACTTCTCACATGTACACCACTTTGCATTGGTCTTTCATGTGGAATTCCAATAAAATTGATGCACATTTGTGGCAGTAATGTGACAAAATGTGGAAAACTTCAAGGGGGCCGAATACTTTTGCAGCCCACTGTGCCTACCTGAATGTGGATGTGCCTGTGAATCCCAGCCATCAATGATGAATTGGGAATTTCTTTAATATATTGTGCTCAATTAGCATTCCTGCATTTGGTAATACAGAAAACAGCTGATTTTACCAAACAGTTTTTTAAGTGTGAATTCACTCAGGCTGAAGCATGGAAAATTATAATTACCGACTTCTGTGGTAAATACCTCAATAAATGTCAAATCACAAAGATTAGGCTATTTGGTAAAACAAGTGAGATGATCAGTATTTTAAAGAGAAACTCCGACCAAGAATTGAACATTATCCCAATCAGTAGCTGATACCCCCTTTTACATGAGAAATCTATTCCTTTTCACAAGCAGACCACCCCCCTGTCACTGTATGACTGATATTGTGGTGAAACCCCTCCCACAAGAAACTCTGAGTACGTACTCTTGGCAGTTTCCTGTCTGTGAACCTTGCTGCATTATGAGAAATAGCTGTTTACAGCTGTTTCCAACTGCCAGAAAAAGCGTGCAGCAGCTACATCACCTGCCAACAGTAAAAATGTCACCATGTAATTAATGTCAGAATGTAAATCAGAGATTTAAAAGATTTTACAATGGGCAAACACTGACTAAATCATTTATACATAAATATTGTAAAAATGAAGCACTTTTTTCAATTACATTATTTTCACTGGAGTTCCTCTTTAAGACCAGCCTGGAGTTGTCAGTAACTTGGAATCAGCATTCGGTGAAATGGTGGATGGACAAAAGAGATAGCCAATAGGAAGAGCCACCCTATCCTACTTCTCACTTCCTTTGACCCAATGCACTACTGACCTATTATTTTTTACCCAACAGCCCTTATTGAATTGAGACTATAGTATCTGCCGCTCAGGGCCGGATTTCTGAAAAGGCCAAAAAGGCTTGGGCCTTGGGCAGCTGAAGGCCATTAAAGAGATGTTACTACATAGGAAAGTGGAGGGTGAAAATGGGGAGCAACACATGAAAAAGGAAACTGATGCTCAAGGTAGCTGTTTGTGAAAGAAAGGGGCTGCTGTACATGGATGATACACATGGAAATGGAAGATGTGGCTGCACATGGAATGGGCGGGGCACTGCAGCACATCAAAGGGGAATCACAACATACTTGGTCTATGGGCACAAAACGTATAAAGCCATCCTTGCTGCTGCTATGGATTTAGGCACATGTATTCAATTGGATTAGGGAATCCCAAACCAGCATTCGTATTTGTGCTTTTTGTTCCTCTTGAACATATCAGATTGCAAGTGTTTTAGCTCATCTTCAGCAAAGTGTCTGCTAGAAGCCACAACAGAGCTCATATCTCAGAGTTAACCAGCATGTCATGTTTTAAGGGCATAACCACCATATAAAAATAGCATTAACAGATGTCAAACTTTATTGTGATAATAAATTCCATTACACCTGAATTAATATGGAAAGAACACCATTACCTTAAAATTAGCAAGGAAATGTCAGCTGCTTCCTATCCATTTAAGCTATCAATCAAGTGCACAATTAGACTGTTTGTTTTAACTCATTTACCATGGGAATGCTTTGAATACCTAACCATTGAAAAGCAATTAAAGTGTCAGTCACCCCTTAATAGAACCAACCATAAAACCATGCAGGTCTCACTTTAAGCAGAACTATAGCATTTATTTTCTAATACAGTATTAAGTAAATATGTCTGCAGAAGCGGGCATAAATGAAATGACCTCCAAGTTACGGGACTGAAGGAAAATGTTAAATCAAATTAACACATTTTAAATCATAGGTACTTGTGAATTATCCCGTCTAGAAGGAGACATGTAAACAGTTTGTCAGTTACACAGGCTGGGAAAGTGTATACAATGCTTCTTCAACAGCTGATTCCTCACTACACAGCAGCTGTTAACCCTCCTGGCGGTTTATTAAAATCCGCCAGGGGGCAGCACAGCCGTTTTTTTTTTTATTTTGTTTTTATATCATGTAGCGAGACAAGGTCCCCCCAGCCCCTCCAATCGCCTCCGGCGATCGGAGATCAGGCAATCCCGTTCAAAGAACGGGATCTCCTGGAGGGCTTCCCCGTCGCCATGGCGATGGGCTGGATGACGTCACCAACGTCCTCGACGTCGTGACGTCAAAGGGGACTCCGATCCACCCCTCAGCGCTGCCTGGCACTGATTGGCCAGGCAGCGCACGGGGTCTGGGGGGCGGCTGCGGGGTGACGGATAGCGGCGGATCGGCGGGGAGCGGCGGCGATTGGATTGCACACGCAGCTAGTAGTGATAAAGTAGTGCCGAGTAGTGATAAAGTTATTGGCAAATGAATGGGAGGTGAAAGTTGCTCAGATGCAAAAAAAATTTCAACCCTGTAGGCTGAAGTGGTTAACAGTAGTGTTGGGCGAACAGTGTTCGCCACTGTTCGGGTTCTGCAGAACATCACCCTGTTCGGGTGATGTTCGAGTTCGGCCGAACACCTGACGGTGCTCGGCCAAACCGTTCGGCCATATGGCCGAACTAAGAGCGCATGGCCGAACGTTCCCCGAACGTTCGGCTAGCGCTGTGATTGGCCGAACGGGTCACGTGGTTCGGACCCGAACGCGCTCTGATTGGCCGAACTGTCACGTGGTTCGGGTAAATAAATACCCGAACCACGTCATATCTCCGCCATTTGTCTGTGGGTTTAGCTTTGGGTAGGCAGGCAGGGTAGTTCGCGCTCCAGCCACGCTAGCCAGGGTCCCCCCCAGTCATTGTGTGTCACTGCTGGGAACAGTAGTACACCGCTCGTTCAGCCACACTATATAGCATTCTGTGTACTGTTCTGTGTCTGCTGGGAACAGTGGTACACCGCTCGTTCAGCCACACTATATAGCATTCTGTGTACTGTTCTGTGTCTGCTGGGAACAGTGGTACACCGCTCGTTCAGCCACACTATATAGCATTCTGTGTACTGTTCTGTGTCTGCTGGGAACAGTAGTACACCGCTCGTTCAGCCACACTATATAGCATTCTGTGTACTGTTCTGTGTCTGCTGGGAACAGTAGTACACCGCTCGTTCAGCCACACTATATAGCATTCTGTGTACTGTTCTGTGTCTGCTGGGAACAGTAGTACACCGCTCGTTCAGCCACACTATATAGCATTCTGTGTACTGTTCTGTGTCTGCTGGGAACAGTAGTACACCGCTCGTTCAGCCACACTATATAGCATTCTGTGTACTGTTCTGTGTCTGCTGGGAACAGTGGTACACCGCTCGTTCAGCCACACTATATAGCATTCTGTGTACTGTTCTGTGTCTGCTGGGAACAGTAGTACACCGCTCGTTCAGCCACACTATATAGCATTCTGTGTACTGTTCTGTGTCTGCTGGGAACAGTAGTACACCGCTCGTTCAGCCACACTATATAGCATTCTGTGTACTGTTCTGTGTCTGCTGGGAACAGTAGTACACCGCTCGTTCAGCCACACTATATAGCATTCTGTGTACTGTTCTGTGTCTGCTGGGAACAGTAGTACACCGCTCGTTCAGCCACACTATATAGCATTCTGTGTACTGTTCTGTGTCTGCTGGGAATAGTGGTACACCGCTCGTTCAGCCACACTATATAGCATTCTGTGTACTGTTCTGTGTCTGCTGGGAACAGTAGTACACCGCTCGTTCAGCCACACTATATAGCATTCTGTGTACTGTTCTGTGTCTGCTGGGAACAGTAGTACACCGCTCGTTCAGCCACACTATATAGCATTCTGTGTACTGTTCTGTGTCTGCTGGGAATAGTGGTACACCGCTCGTTCAGCCACACTATATAGCATTCTGTGTACTGTTCTGTGTCTGCTGGGAACAGTGGTACACCGCTCGTTCAGCCACACTATATAGCATTCTGTGTACTGTTCTGTGTCTGCTGGGAATAGTGGTACACCGCTCGTTCGCCACTGTATAGCATTGTGCTCTGTGTCGCTGCTGGGAATAGTGGTACACCGCTCACCCGTCACTGTATAGCATTGTGCTCTGTGTCGCTGCTGGGAATAGTGGTACACCGCTCACCCGTCACTGTATAGCATTGTGCTCTGTGTCGCTGCTGGGAATAGTGGTACTGTATAGCATTTCTGTACTGCCACTGTACTGCTGCCAGTCAGCGTGTACTGTAAGGATAAGTGAAATGAGGAAGAAATCCGGTGAAAGAGGGAGGGGCAAGGGAAGAGGTGTTTCCCCTGACGGTTCACGTACAGGCCACAGGGGAGCACCCAAGAAAACCCACTCAATACCGCCCATGTTGTCCAGGACAACAACCCTCACAAATCCAAAAGAACAGGACCAGATAATTACTTGGATGACCTCTCAAGCGTCCAGCAGTGGGTTAAGCAGCACCAGCACATCACGCACGAGGTCCGAGTCCTCAGCCAGTTACAAGGAGCCAGTGGGCACAAAGCTGACACAACCGGCAGCGACACCACGCACACAACTGCCAGATAACCAGTCCGATGAATTACCTCAGGACACAATGGGGTATTCGCAGGAGCTATTCCCAGCCCAACAAACTTCCACCTTTCAAAGGTCAATGGAGGAACAGCCAGAAATGTTGTGCCTGGATTCACAACCGTTAACTGTGGGAAATGCACCGCGCACTGAAATACAAGGCGAGTCTGAAGAGGACTCGGAAACCCAAATCCCAGAGCAATTTGGGCAGGAGGGGTTGCAATTGCAGGAGGTCGGCCGACAAGATCTGGAAGACGACGTTGGAGTGTGCTGCGCAGAGGTTGTTGTGGGGAGCTCTACTCCACGGCGGTGGCCCACAATGACATATGACGAGTTTGAGGAGATGGAAGAGGAGGGTATGGACAATGTGGACAGAGACCCAGATTTTGTTTGTGAACGAGAACATCGCCGTCGTAGCAGCAGCACAGATGAGTCTGTTGAAGAACACACTGCTGCACGAGTTCGCCTTGTGCCACAAGGTAGGCGGCGCGCAATTTCAGGCACCACAAGCGTGGAAGTTCAAGTGAGAGGCAAAAGAGGAGCAAACAGAAATCGCCAGCAAGGAGGCAGGTGCTCCAAAGTCTGGGCTTTCTTTGAAGACTGCACTGAGGATGTTACCATGGCGATTTGCAAGGTGTGCAAGACCCGCCTGAGCAGGGGGAAAAATATTAACAACCTCTCCACCACCAGCATGAGCCGTCACATGCTATCCAAACATCCCACTCTTTGGGCAAACGCGTCAGGACAGGGTACCAGAAACAACACTGCCTCCCTTGGGTTCACCAGAC
This sequence comes from Hyperolius riggenbachi, assembly GCF_040937935.1. NCBI lineage: Eukaryota > Metazoa > Chordata > Amphibia > Anura > Hyperoliidae > Hyperolius > Hyperolius riggenbachi. The sequence continues at coordinate 108,546,929 of NC_090653.1, forward strand.
TCACCACCAGACCCGCCTCAGCAGCAGCAGTAGCCCAGCCATTGCGTGGTTCACAACATTCACAAACATCAGACGACGCTGACACTGTCACTTTCCGGAGTAGTGCTCTTGAGGTCTCCCAGTGTTCATCAAACACAACAACCAACAGCCCTTCCGTGTGCAGCGCTACGGTTCAGTTGTCTGTGTCGGAGATGTTTGAGCGCAAGAGGAAATTGCCAGCAAATGACCCCCGGGCCGTGGCAGTAACAGCCAGCATAGCCAAGCTTCTGGCCTGCGAAATGCTGCCATATCGATTGGTGGAGACAAACAGCTTCAAGGGCATGATGTCAGTGGCCATCCCACGTTACGTGGTTCCCAGCCGCTACCACTTTGCACGCTCTGCAGTGCCTGAGTTGCATGAGCACGTGGTCAGCAAAATAACCCGAAGCTTGAAGAATGCCGTTGCCTGCAAGGTTCACCTCACCACTGACACCTGGACGAGTGCGTTCGGCCAGGGTCGATACATCTCCCTTACCGCGCACTGGGTGAACCTTGTGGAGCCTGGCAGCGATTCCTCACCTGCTACGGCACGGGTGTTGCCCACGCCACAAACAGCTGCACCGCCGTCCCTCCCACTGGATAACAGCAGCACCTACCTCTCTGACTCCTTCTCCTCCAACGCATCTCAAAGCTGTACCTCATCCGGAAACGCTAACCCAGCAGCAGTAGGATCGTGGAAGCAGTGCAGCACAGCTGTTGGCATGCGTCAGCAAGCGTTGCTGAAGCTAATCTGCCTTGGGGATAAGCAGCACACAGGGGAGGAAATTTGGAGGGGAATAAAGGAACAGACGGATTTGTGGCTGGCACCGCTGGACCTGAAACCGGGCATGGTTGTGTGTGATAATGGGAGTAATCTCATTCGCGCTTTAAGGTTGGCTAAGCTGACACACATCCCTTGCCTGGCGCACGTGATGAACCTAGTAGTTCAGCGGTTCCTGAGGACATACCCAGGCGTGCCCGATCTGCTGTTGAAGGTGCGTCGAGTGTCCAAACATTGTAGAAATTCCAGTACTGCTTCGGGGGCACTCGCCAAGATGCAGGAGCGCTTCAATCTCCCCCACCATCGCTTGCTGTGTGATGTCCCTACGCGCTGGAATTCTACGCTGCACATGCTAGCCCGCTTTTGCGAGCAGAAGAGTGCAGTGGTCCAGTACATGACGGCGCAGTACCGAGGCGCATCCGGCCAGCTGCCAAGCTTCTGTGGATCCGATTGGGCCAACATGTTGGACCTCTGCCAAGTCCTCCAAAATTTTGAGCAATCCACGTTGCTTGTGAGCAGTGACAACTCTTCAGTCAGCATTACCATACCACTGCTGTGTTTACTGAAGAGGTCGATGTTAAAAATCAAGGAAACAGCTGTCATGATGCAACTGGGGGAATCTGAAGGAGAAAACGATCAGCGTGATGGTACCAACATCAGGCCATCCGCCTCAGGGAACGCTGGCCCCAGCAGCTATGACGAAGAAGAGGAGGAGGAACAGCTGGAGTTGGAGCAGGAATTTCATGCCACCACTGACGAGGGCCAGAGCGGTGCACGTTGGACTTCCACAATTCAACGCGAATGGTCAGCAGAAGCAGACCAGGAGGAAGGTGACGACTATGATGCATCACAACAACTATCACAACGCTCACAAGAGGATGATGAGGATTCTGGTAGGACTCTGGCACACATGGCTCAATTCATGCTAGACTGCATTGAACGTGACCCACGCATTGTGCGCATTCTGGACAACACCAATTACTGGGTTTATACCCTTCTGGATCCACGGTACAAACACAATGTTCCAAAACTGCTTGAAGAAAGAGTCAGACAGGTCAAAATGGAAGAATACCAGCAGGCCCTTGTGGAGACTTTAGAGAGGAGATTGACATCCTCCCCCTCCTCTAGCCAGTTGTACGCAGACAGACTGACTTCCGCAAACCCAGGACGACCAGGAGGGCAGCAAACAACGCAAGCCGCAGCTAGTACCCAAAAGGGAATGGTATCGGCAGTGTCCTTGGAGTGGGAAAATTTTCTGACACCCATGCAGCCGCAGCCCACTGAACAGCAAGCGTGCAGATCCACCTCCAACACCGATCGCCTGGAGAAGATGGTCAAGGACTACATGTCAGATGGCGTAGCTGTGTCGAACCATCCATCTGCACCCTTCAACTATTGGGTATCGAAGCTAGACACCTGGCACGAACTGGCAATGTACGCAATAGAGGTGCTGGCTTGCCCGGCAGCCAGCGTTATGTCGGAACGCTGTTTCAGTGCTGCCGGAGGCATCGTCACAGATCGGCGTATCCGCCTCTCTACAGAAAATGCAGACCGTCTGACTCAAATTAAAATGAATCAATCCTGGATTGGAAATGACTACGCAACACTCCAGGACCCCAACCAAGTAACATGACCAATGAACATCTGGGATGGTGTTGCGTTTCCGGGCCCTGTTTATTGAACCTCTCATCTGTATTACATTTATGACTGCATGGCGGCAAAAAGCATTGCTGCTATATCCGCACGCTTTTTGTCCACATGCAAGGCCTGGGTTGTTGTGTCTCACAAAGCGTGGCCTTCTCCTCCTGCGCCTGCTCCTGTTCCATCACGTCTGCTGCTGCTGGGTTAGCGTTGCCGCGTGGTCCCTGTTTATTGAACCACTTATCTTTATTACATTTATGACTGCATGGCGGTACAAAGCATGCTATCCGCACGCTTCTTGCCCTCATGCAAGGCCTGGGTTGTTGTGTCTCACAAAGCGTGGCCTTCTCCTCCTGCGCCTGCTCCTGTTCCATCACGTCTGCTGCTGCTGGGTTAGCGTTGCCGCGTGGTCCCTGTTTATTGAACCACTTATCTTTATTACATTTATGACTGCATGGCGGTACAAAGCATGCTATCCGCACGCTTCTTGCCCTCATGCAAGGCCTGGGTTGTTGTGTCTCACAAAGTGTGGCCTTCTCCTCCTGCGCCTCCTCCTGTTCCATCACGTCTGCTGCTGCTGGGTTAGCGTTGCCGCGTGGTCCCTGTTTATTGAACCACTTATCTTTATTACATTTATGACTGCATGGCGGTACAAAGCATGCTATCCGCACGCTTCTTGCCCTCATGCAAGGCCTGGGTTGTTGTGTCTCACAAAGCGTGGCCTTCTCCTCCTGCACCTGCTCCTGTTCCATCACGTCTGCTGCTGCTGGGTTAGCGTTGCCGCGTGGTCCCTGTTTATTGAACCACTTATCTTTATTACATTTATGACTGCATGGCGGTACAAAGCATGCTATCCGCACGCTTCTTGCCCTCATGCAAGGCCTGGGTTGTTGTGTCTCACAAAGCGTGGCCTTCTCCTCCTGCGCCTCCTCCTGTTCCATCACGTCTGCTGCTGCTGGGTTAGCGTTGCCGCGTGGTCCCTGTTTATTGAACCACTTATCTTTATTACATTTATGACTGCATGGCGGTACAAAGCATGCTATCCGCACGCTTCTTGCCCTCATGCAAGGCCTGGGTTGTTGTGTCTCACAAAGCGTGGCCTTCTCCTCCTGCGCCTGCTCCTGTTCCATCACGTCTGCTGCTGCTGGGTTAGCGTTGCCGCGTGGTCCCTGTTTATTGAACCACTTATCTTTATTACATTTATGACTGCATGGCGGTACAAAGCCTGCTATCCGCACGCTTCTTGCCCTCATGCAAGGCCGGGGTTGTTGTGTCTCACAAAGCGTGGCCTTCTTCTCCTCCTGCGCCACCCTCCTCCTGTTCCATCACGTGTGCTGCTGCTGGGTTAGCGTTACCGGTCCCTTTTCCTGGAACCTCTTATATGTATTACATTTATGACTGCATGCCGACAAAAAACATGTTACCTGTGCAAAGAAAACAGACATTTCCCGCATTTAAAAGACAGTTTTCCCTTTGAAACTTTAAAATCGATTTTCTCAAAAACTATAAGCTCTTTTTGCTAATTTTTTTTTTCCTCTTGTACCCACTCCCAAGGTGCACATACCCTGTAAATTTGGGGTATGTAGCATGCAAGGAGGCTTTACAAACCACAAAAGTTCGGGTCCCCATTGACTTCCATTATGTTCGGAGTTCGGGTCGAACACCCGAACATCGCGGCCATGTTCGGCCTGTTCGGCCCGAACCCGAACATCTAGATGTTCGCCCAACACTAGTTAACAGCTGCTGTGTAGTGAGGAATCAGCTGTTGAAGAAACATTGTATACACTTTCCCAGCCTGTGTAACTGACAAACTGTTTACATGTCTCCTTCTAGACGGGATAATACACAAGTACCAAATCATAATTTAAATCAAATTATACAGTATATTGCAAGTAGAGATATCGCGAACTGTTCACCGGCGAACGGTTCCAGGCGAACTTCAGGGGTTCGCGTTCGCCTAACAAACGCGAACTTTCCAGGAAGTTCGATTTGCCCCATAAAGCTCTATTGAGCAAAACTTTGACTCCTTATATTACAGCCAGCAGACAGATTATTGCCATACACACTGCTCTCAATGCTGGAGGCCCTCCCCCTCTCCCCTCCAAGTAAGGTCCTTATACTGCCTACACTAATTAGTTAAGGGACAGCTGCTACACACTCTGCTAGGGAGATTTTAATTAACCTGTTTGTGGGTACCTCCCACCTCCCTCCTAACCTTCTGCCTATTCCCTCCTCCCTCCTACCGGAGGGAGGAGGGTCTCATCTGCCAGGGAATTCCAGTATTTCAAAAACCAGCTTATATACCATGATAGGGATTTGAACCCAGGCCTCAGTGTTTGGTAGGCAACTAACATATCCATTGTACCACCAAGTAGCTGAAAGTAGCTGAAAGTAGCTGAAAGTAGCTGAAAGTAGCTGAAAGTAGCTGAAAGTAGCTGAAAGTAGCCTAGCATGTACCATTTATGCTTAATGTAAGAGAAAAATTAGACAAGACAAATAACATTTATATCACACTTTTCTCCTGGCAGACTCAAAGCACCAGAGCTGCAGCCACTAGGGCACACTCTATAGGCAGTAGCACAGATATGTAGCCAGACTTGGCCTTGTATTTTGTGTTCAACAGTTGTAAAGAGAAAAATTAGACAAGATAGCAGTGTTAGGAAGACTTGCCTAAGGTCTCCTACTGAATAGGTGCTGGCTTACTGAACAGACAGAGACGAGATTTGAACTCTGGTCTCCTGTGTCAGAGGCAGAGCCATTCACCATTACACCATGCAGCCACTGCCATGCAGCAAATTTTCTAGCATTGTAGGAACTGTTAGGGGGATCATAACTGGTGAGTTTCGGGCCCCTAGGCCGAAGAGGTCATAGCCTAGGGTCAAAAAAACCTGTTTATTTGGGCAATTTCAATTGTAGTGATGCTGACGTACATAAATCGCAGCCATGGCCGTTAGCAACGTCTGAATTTCACGAAATGTCTCATGCACGTAGAAGACATATTGTTAGACTTGGGTTCCAAAGATGGGGTCCCTACATCTCTGCAAACCAGAGTTACAGGGGTCCAAAATTGGTAAAATCCCCCATAGGCTTTCATTGGCTCCCTATTTCACTTTCCAAAATCTCACATCTTTTCAAAGGGCAATTGCTCAGCAGTACCAAATTTTCTAGCATTGTAGGGACTCTTAGGGGGATCATGACTGGTGAGTTTTGCCACTGCTGAGCCATTGCCCTTTGAAATGGTGTGAGATTTTGGAACGGTAAATAGTAGGCCCAATGAAAGCCTATGGGGGATTTTACCAATTTTGGAGCCCTGTAACTCTGGTTTGCAGAGATGTAGAGACCCCATCTTTGGAATCCAAGTCTAACAATATGTCTTCTACCTGCATGAGACATTTCGTGAAATTCAGACGTTGCTAACGGCCATGGCTGCGATTTATGTACGTCAGCATCACTACAATTGAAATTGCCCAAATAAACAGGTTTTTGTGACCCTAGGCTATGACCTCTTTAGCCCAGGGGCCCGAAACTCACCAGTTATGATCCCCCTAACAGTTCCTACAATGCTAGAAAATTTGCTGCATGGCAGTGGCTGCATGGTGTAATGGTGAATGGCTCTGCCTCTGACACAGGAGACCAAAGTTCAAATCTCATCTCTGTCTGTTCAGTAAGCCAGCACCTATTCAGTAGGAGACCTTAGGCAAGTCTTCCTAACACTGCTATCTTGTCTAATTTTTCTCGTGACAACTGTTGAACACAAAATACAAGGCCATGTCTGGCTACATGTCTGTAAGCAGTGGCTGCATGGTGTAATGGTGAGTGGCTCTGCCTCTGACACAGGAGACCAGAGTTCAAATCTCATCTCTGTCTGTTCAGTAAGCCAGCACCAATTCAGTAGGAGACCTTAGGCAAGTCTTCCTAACACTGCTATCCTGTCTAATTTTTCTCTTGACAACTGTTGAACACAAAATACAAGGCCATGTCTGGCTACATATCTGTGCTACTGCCTATAGAGTGTGCCCTAGTGGCTGCAGCTCTGGTGCTTTGAGTCTGCCAGGAGAAAAGTGTGATATAAATGTTATTTGTCTTGTCTAATTTTTCTCTTGCATTAAGCATAAATGGTACATGCTAGGCTACTTTCAGCTACTTTCAGCTACTTTCAGCTACTTTCAGCTACTTTCAGCTACTTTCAGCTAGTAGTGTTGGTGGTACAATGCATATGTTAGTTGCCTACCATACACTGAGGCCTGGGTTCAAATCCCTATCATGGTATATAAGCTGGTTTTTGAAATACTGGAATTCCCTGGCAGATGAGACCCTCCTCCCTCCAGTAGGAGGGAATAGGTAGAAGGGTAGAAGGGAGGAGGGAGCCTACAAGAGGCTAATTAAAATCTTCCTAGCAGAGTGTGTAGCAGCTGTCCCATAACTAATTAGTGCAGGCAGACAACTGAGTCAAATGGTATAAGGACCTAGCTTGGAGGAGGGAGGGAGGGCGGGTCCTCCAGCAGTGATGTGTATTTCACTCAATCATGTCTGCCTCCAGGTATTAGAGCCTTTGAAACATGTTTTGCATCATTTTTCTAGGTGTCAGAATTTTTTCTTTTTTACAAAGTTCGCCTCCCCATTTAAGTGTATTGCGGAACCGAACCTTTCGCGGAGGTTCGCAAACAGGGTTCGCGAACCGAAAATCGGAGGTTCGCGACATCTCTAATTGCAAGTTGTGTTTTTTTTTTACATTTTTTTAGTTACAAGGAACTTATTCAATTCACTCTTTCCTAAGTTTTCTCCTAGGAGATCATTTTTCATCTTCTATTAACCACTTCACCACTGAGGGGTTTTACCCCCTGAGCACCAGAGCAATTTTCACCTTTCAGCGCTCCTTCCATTCATTCGTCTATAACTTTATCATTACTTATCGCAATGAAATGAACTATATCTTGTTTTTTCCGCCACCAATTAGGCTTTCTTTAGGTGGGATATTATGCCAAGAATTATTTTTTTCTAAATGTGTTTTAATGGGAAAATAGGAAAAATGTGGGGAAAAAAATAATTATTTTTCAGTTTTCGGCCATTATAGTTTTTAAATAATGCATGCTACTGTAATTAAAACCCATGAAATGTATTTGCCCTTTTGTCCCGGTTATAAAACCATTTAAATTATGTTCCTATCACAATGTTTGGCGCCAATATTTTATTTGGAAATAAAGGTGCATTTTTTTCATTTTTGCGTCCATCCCTAATTACAAGCCCATAGTTTATAAAGTAACAGTGTTCTACCCTCTTGACATAAATATTTAAAAAGTTCAGTCCCTAAGGTAACTATTTATGTATTTTTTTTAATTGTAAATTTTTTAATTTTTTTTTAATTACAAAAAAAAAAAAAAAATGGGGAGTGTGGGAGGTAATGAGTTAATTTTATGTGTAAAAGTCATTTATTTGTATGTGAAAAATGTGTAGGGTGTAGTTTACTATTTGGCCACAAGATGGCCACAGTAACTTTTTGTTTTAATGCGACCTCCAAGCTTCCTTCCGGAAGCTTGGAGGAAGTATAAGGAGGCTGGACACGTGAGTTTTTTCTCACAATGATCGCGCTGCCCATAGGAGAGCAGCGGATCATTGCGGGGCTTAGATCAACGAACGGGAATGGATTTTCCCGTTCATTGATCTCTGGGCGAGCGGGCGGCGGCGTGTTTACTAGCGGCGGGCGGCGTGTTTACGAGCGGGAGCACGGACAGCGTCGGGAACGCGGAAAGTACGTATTTCTCCGTCCCTGGTTGTTAAAGGATGGAAAAAGGGGCGGAGAAATACGTACAGAAATACGTACGCGCGGGGGTAAAGTGGTTAAAGCACTTCACTCCAAAGGGGTTTTTACCCTAACAGACAAGAGCGATTTTCACCTTTCATTGCTCATCCCTTTCATTTACAATAGCTTAATCACTACTAATCACAATGAAATGATCTATATCTTGCTTTTTTCACCACCAATTAGGCTTTTTGGAGTTGATATTTGTTTTCAGTAATTTTCAGTAATTTATTTATTTTCTATGCATTTTAAAGGGAAAAACAAGGAAAAAAATGAAAAAAAAATACACTTTCTCCAATTTCATCCCCTATAGTTTTAATATAAACACTGCTACTGTACATAAAACCCACACATTTTATCTGCCTATTTGTCCTGGTTATCACAAGATTTGAATTATGTCCCTAGTACAAAGTATGGTAACAATATATTATTTGGAAATAAAGGTGCATTTTTTCTATGTTGTGTTTTCTGTTTTACTGATCTCACGTGCATGCGCGCGGGTACACGTGTGCTCACGGGAGCAGCAGCAGCTCTGCTTAACTTATAAAAATGGCCTGGAGCCATTAAGAGGCTCCAGCAGGAGTTTTTTTTTATATATATACAATGTTTTATTGAATTTTAACATTTTGAATAAGGCATATAACATATCCACATGATCCAAGTATACAGTCAGGGTTATTACAATACATATTTAAAGGGCTGAAAAAAGGAAATATGTCCATTCAATTAACTGTATGCCCGGGAGGCAGCTCTTTAAGCGTGCCTGCTTGTTCATTGGAAAATAACAGAATAGAAAAAAACACCCTCATATCCCACCCACTTCCCATGCTCTCTTCCTGGGGTCCTGCTAGTGAGTCATTTCAAACCGAAATGAGAGTAAAAGTGAAAGAAACAATGATTACGAATGTCTTTCTTCTTGGGTGAAGATAATTTTAATAAAGGATTTCCATTTTTTGAAGAATGATTTTGCATTCTTTTCTTTATGCAACATTGTGTCAGTTTTGTCCATCACAAAAAGATCAGTCATCTCGACTTTGACGTCTTGAATCATTGGGGGCGTGGGGTAAATCCACTTGTTGAGGATAGCTTTTTTTGCGGCTGCTAAGGTTACAAATAGGATATCTGGGGTCTTGGGAGGAGGAGTGCGAGATGGAGATGGTTTGTCATATGCATGAAACAGAAATAGTATGGGGTCACAAGTATGGTTACCACAACCTAACCTTGACAGGAAACAAGAGACTTGCGTCCAAAATTGCATTTGTCGGCAGAACCACATCCAGTGTACCATGTCTGCTTTTGGTAGTTTACACTTAGGACATTCCGATTTATAATCAGGCGGAGGGTGAGTGTAATGAATGTTGAAGGCGTATTTAGCATGATATAGGAAGAGAAGATGGGATTCTCTCCATGCCTCACTGATTATGATTTGCCTAAAGGTGGCTAAACCTTCCAATATTTTGGCAGCTAGTTGGGGGTGAGTGAAGTATTTAGACCATTTTTGCATGTTCAGGTGGCCTAATTTTTGGGCTTTGAGATTCTTAAGGCCTTTATGCAAGTCTGGCACTTTTGTATATAGGATTTAATTTGACCATGCATTAAGAAATAATTTTTAGGTATATTCCAGAGTCTGTTTAGTTCTGAGAAACTCTGCCATCTTTGTTCTTTCATGTTAAATAAATGGCTTAATTTAGAGATCCCCCGGGTTTCCAAGCGGAGAAAAGCATTGTGTTGCATACCTGGGGAAAAGTCAGTCGTGCCCCACAGTGGTAAGTATTTAGATATCTTCCAGGGGAGCTGAAGGTTTTCTAATCCCTTTCCAGGTTACCATGGTATCTTTAATGATTACATTATGCTTAAGTTGCAGGGGTAGTTTAGACCAGGAGGAGTGAAGGATACCCAGGAGATTCCAAGGCTCAGCCAGGGCACTTTCTATATCATAGTTTGAGAACTCAGAAGTGGAGGAAGTCTAGTCTCTTACATGACGAGTCCTGCATGCTAGATTATATAGAAGCAGGCTCGGACAGAGCCACCGAACCACCGACGGTCCCATCGGTGGGCCCCGACTGCCCCTCCTCCTGGGGGCCCCTAGAAGGGGTGCGCTGGAGGGGAGAGCCGCGGGGAGGGCAGCCCGACTGTGTTGTTTTTTTTTTTTTATGTCCCTTAAAAAAAACTATTTTCCCCGGGGGGGGGGCCCCCTCCCTCACCTCGGAGGGCCCCCCTCCTGTTACGAGCGGCGGTAGAGCGGCGGGTACAGCAAAGTTCCGGCGAGGTATAGCAGAAGATAGAGGTCCAGCTGCCTCCCGGGCTACGCTGTCTCCTCTATGCCGCTCGCACTGCTTCCTGGTTTAGTGCGCGGCAATTACAAAGGAGACAGCGACTGGGAGGAAGCTGGACCTCTATCTTCTGCTTTACCTCGCCGGAAGTTTGCTGTACCCGCCGCTCGTAACAGGAGGGGGGCCCTCCGAGGTGAGGGATGGGGAGGATAGGAGGGGGCCCCCCGGGGAAAATAGTTTTTTTTTTAAGGGAAAAAAAACAAAAAAAAACAGTCGGGCTGCAATCCCCGCGGCTTGTAATTGGAGGGGGGACACCCAGGTGAGGGGGAGCATAGGAGTCGGGGCCCCCACTGGCTACCCACCCGGCTACCTAACTGCCCACCCGGCTATCTAACTGCCTACATTCCCACCCGGCTACCCTTCTGCCTACCCTCCCACCCGGCTACCTAACTGCCTACCCTCCCACCCGGCTACCTAACTGCCCACCTGGCTACCTAACTGCCTACCCTCCCACCCGGCTACCTAACTGCCTACCCTCCCACCCGGCTACCTAACTGCTCACCCGGCTACCTAACTGCCTACCCTCCCACCCGGCTACCTAACTGCCCACCCGGCTACCTAACTGCCTACCCTCCCACCCGGCTACCCTTCTGCCTACCCTCCCACCCGGCTACCTAACTGCCCACCCGGCTACCTAACTGCCTACCCTCCCACCCGGCTACCTATCTACCCACCCGGCTACCTAACTGGCTGCCCACCCGGCTACCTATCTACCCACCCAGCTACCTATCTGCCTACCCTCCCACCCGGCTACCTAACTGCCCACCCGGCTACCTAACTGCCTACCCTCCCACCCGGCTACCCTTCTGACTACCCTCCCACCCGGCTACCTAACTGCCCACCCGGCTACCTAACTGCCTACCCTCCCACCCGGCTACCTATCTACCCACCCAGCTACCTATCTGCCTACCCTCCCACCCGGCTACCTAATTGCCCACCCGGCTACCTAACTGCCTACCCTCCCACCCGGCTACCTAACTGCCCACCCGGCTACCTAACTGCCTACCCTCCCACCCGGCTACCTAACTGCCCACCCGGCTACCTAACTGCCTACCCTCCCACCCAGCTACCCTTCTGCCTACCCTCCCACCTGGCTACCTATCTACCCACCCAGCTACCTATCTGCCTACCCTCCCACCCGGCTACCTAATTGCCCACCCGGCTACCTAACTGACTACCCTCCCACCCGGCTACCTAACTGCCCACCCGGCTACCTAACTGCCTACCCTCCCACCCGGCTACCTATCTACCCACCCAGCTACCTATCTGCCTACCCTCCCACCCGGCTACCTAATTGCCCACCCGGCTACCTAACTGCCTACCCTCCCACCCGGCTACCTAACTGCCCACCCGGCTACCTAACTGCCTACCCTCCCACCCGGCTACCTAACTGCCCACCCGGCTACCTAACTGCCTACCCTCCCACCCAGCTACCCTTCTGCCTACCCTCCCACCTGGCTACCTATCTACCCACCCAGCTACCTATCTGCCCACCCTCCCACCCGGCTACCTATCTGCCCACCCGGCTACCTATCTACCCACCCGGCTACCTATCTACCCACCCAGCTACCTATCTGCCTACCCTCCCACCCGGCTACCTATCTGCTCACCCGGCTACCTATCTACCCATCCAGCTACCTATCTGCCTACCCTCCCACCTGGCTACCTAACTGCCCACCCGGCTACCTATCTACCCACCCAGCTACCTATCTGCCTACCCTCCCACCTGGCTACCTAACTGCCCACCCGGCTACCTAACTGCCCACCCAGCTACCTATCTGCCCACCTGGCTACCTAACTTCCTACCCTCCCACCCGGCTACCTAACTGCCCACCCAGCTACCTATCTGCCTACCCTCCCACCCGGCTACATAACTGCCTACCCGGCTACCTATCTGCCTACCATGCCATGGGCGTCCCTACATAGGGCAAAATGGGGCATGTGCACTCCCCTGGCTAGCTGCTGCCCCCCCCTAGCTACCCTGACGTGGCTGGCCCGCCCGCCCTGGGGTGGCAGCGGAGAGAGAAAAGAAGCGGCAGGCACAGCGGCGCTGCCTGCCGCATCACTTAATTCTAAAGGGGGAGCGAGAGAGGGGGAGCCCCAAGGTGAGGGAAGGGGGAGGGGGAAACGTCCTCCCTTCCCCACCGCTTCTCTTCTCTCTCCGCTGCCACTGAGGACACCTATAGATCTGGCTATTTAAACTGGGGACACCTATAGACCTGTCTATCTATACTGGGGGGCCCTGTCACTACCTAAACTAGGGGCTCCTGTCACTACATACACTGGGGGGGGGGGGGTCCCTGTCACTGCATACACTGGGGGGGCTCCTGTCATACCTAAACTGGGGGTACCTGTCACTAACTGAATTGGGGGGGGGCGCCTGTCAATACCTGAACTGGGGGCACCTGTCACTACCTGAACTGGGGGGCCCTGTCACTACCTAAACTGGGGGCTCCTGTCACTACATACCCTGGGGGGCACCTGTTACTACCTTAACTGGGGGGCACCTGTCACTACAAACACTGGGGGCTCCTGTCACTTCCTAAACTGGGGGGTATCTGTCACTAACTAAACTGGGGGGCTCCTGTCGCTACCTAAACTTGGGGGTCCTGTCACTACCTAAGCTGGGAGGCTCCTGGTGCTACCTAAACTAGGGTGCACCTGTCACTACCTAAACTATCCAGGCCAGCCCAGCATCACCACCAGCCAACCAGCCCAGAATCACTGTCAAAAAGGCCACAGCATCACCACCAACAGTCAGGCCAACATTTACTTCAACTAGCCAAGTACAGCCCAGCATCACCGCCAGGCCGGCCACAGCATCACCGCCAGGCCTTTCAGCCCACACATCATCCCCAATCCAGCCAAAAACAGTATTGCCTGGCACAGCAGCCAGTAGAGGAGATTCAGAAGCCAGGTGAGAGGTGTCTACCATATTAATGGGGCATTCTGCCTATTTATGTGAAATGCTGTTTATTTATGTGCCTCATGACTGCTGAATTTGTCTTTTTGGGGGCCTCATGGTTACTGAATTTGTCTTGTTGGGGGCCTCATGGTTACTGAATTTGTCTTGTTGGGGGCCTCATGGTTACTGAATGTCTTGTTGGGGGCCTCATGATTGCTGAATTTGTCTTGTTGGGGGCCTCATGATTGCTGAATTTGTCATGTTGGGGGCCTCATGATTGCTGAATTTGTCTTGTTAGGGGCCTCATGATTGCTGATTTTGTCTTGATGGGGGACCTCATGATTGCTGAATTTGTCTTGTTGAGGGTCACATGATTGCTAACTGCGAGACTATGGAAAAAGCTGAATCATCATCATATGAGACAATAGCTACTTTTTAAAACAGAAAATAAAACTGGGAGGTTCTAAAAAAAATAAAAAATAAAAAAAAAAATTGTTTATCTTCACAGTTTATTTTCAACTTGGATTTTCCATAATCATGTATGAGTTAAAACGTTTGTACAGTATTTAGTTTAAATTGCTATTGCCACTTTGCGATAGATAAGTGACTTTTGGGTTGCAGTTTGGACACTCTGCCTTCAAAAGGTTCGCCACCACTGTCCTAATCTAATGTCCCACCATTCATGCAAATTTGTCTCCACCCATGACTACACCCACATTCTGGTCCATGACCACACCCAATTCTTCCATGACCGCACCACTTCTTCCCCCTCCCCCTTTTTTCTATCTGCCCACCCGGCTAGCTATCTGCCCGCCCTCTCACCCTGCTAGCTATCTAACCTATACTGGGGGCAGCTACCTATCTAACCTATACTGGAGGCACCTACCAATGTAACCTATACTGGGGGCAGCTACCTATGTAACCTGTATTAGGGGCATCTACCTTGCTAGCCTTTACTGGTGGCAACTATACTGGCTACCTATATTGGAGGCACCTACCTAACTAACCTATACTGGGGGCACCTACCTATCTAACCTATGCTGAGGGAAACTATTCTGGCTACCTATATTAGCCCACTGCCTTACTGTTACAGTTACATTACAATTACCCCCCACCCATGTGATGTCATGTCCACACCCATTTTTTTTGTCGCTGCGCGCTTTGCTTTTGGGGGGGGGGGGGTGTTGGTAAATTATCCGCACCGGGTGTCAAACACCCTAGCTACGCCACTGGAGGGGGGCACAGCTTGGAAGGGGGGGAATTGGGCACAGAGCGGCGGGGAGGGGGGGAAGCGTCCCCCAGTCCCTCACCTAGGGCCCCCCCTTCCGCGCACCCCCCTCCTCCAGAAGTGCAGCCAGCAGCGAGCGGAGAATAGCTACAGAGATGATGCTATCTCCGCTCCGAGTCCGCATGCCGCTGCCCTGCTGGTCTCTGACTGTAGTATGTGACGCTGTCCAATCACGCTCTCGCAGTACTTCCTGCTAGAGCGTGATTGGACAGCGTCACTACAGGAGACAGAGACCAGCAGGGCAGCAGCGGCATGCGGAGCGGAGATAGCATCATCTGAAGCTGGTAAGCTATTCTCCGCTCGCTGCTGGCTGCACTTCTCGAGGAGGGGGGTGTGCGGAAGGGGGGGCCCTAGGTGAGGGAGGGGGGGAGGCTTCCCCGCTGATCTGTGCCCTCTGCCCCCCCTTCCAAGCTGGGGGGGACTTGCATTGTGTGGGGGTATCTCTGCCACCAACCTGATTGCATTGTGTGGGGGTATCTCTGCCACCAACCTGATTGCATTGTGTGGGGGTATCTGCAGCCAACCTGATTGCATTGTGTGGGGGTATCTGCAGCCAAACTGATTGCATTTTGTGGGGGTATCTGCCGTTAACCTGATTGCATTTTGTGGGGGTATCTGCCACCAACCTGATTGCATTGTGTGGGGGTATCTGCCATCAACCTGATTGCATCTTGTGGGGGTATCTGCCACCAACCTGATTGCATTGTGTGGGGGTATCTGCCGTCAACCTGATTGCATTTTGTGGGGGTATCTGCTGCCATTTGACTACTTGATGAATTATCATGAGGCATGTAACTACTTGAATATTTTATCTACAATGTATCTGGTCGGACCTAATCTCTGTGAATAACGCCGCTACTTATTTTGTGTTTTGTATTTTTTTTTTTAAGTCTGCCCATGACTCATCATGACCACGCCGATGTTCCAGTGCGTGGTGACACCCATTTAGTTTCGCATTTAGACATATCCCTATTGGAGACTGTCCTCAGAATTGCTCACAATCTATTCCCTACCATAAAGTCATGCAAAATTTCTAGAGTACATGTGTATGTGAGCCCAAAATGGGGGGAGGGGGGGGGAGGAGGAGGAGAGGGGGGTGGGCCCCAGGCTGAAACTTCCTTGGTGGGCCCTTGGTGTCCCAGTCCGACCCTGTATAGAAGTATGTTAGGCAGGTTAAGGCCCCCCAGATCCTTTGGAAGCTGGAGTTTAATTAGACTAATGCGAGCTCTTTTTCCCTTCCACAAGAATTTGGATATTTCCCTATTGAGTGTGTGTATGTCAGAGTGCTTGATCAGAAAAGGGAGAGTTTGCATGGGATACAATAATTTGCCAAATGTAATCATTTTAATAAAGGCTGCGTGTCCCGAGGCATTTAGTGCTAGGCTGTACCAAGAGCGAATTTGGGAAACCAATCTAGGGATGAGATTAGTGATATTTAGACGATAAAGGGATTGTGGATCTCTATTCAGTGTGATGCCTAGGTAAGTGACTGGACCCCTCGTGATGTGGACACCTAAGGCTCGTTACACACCAAAAGCGTGCAGGAGAACGGCTCCTGCACGCGTTGCGGCGTGTCGTCGGGAAACTCCGGTGCAACGCTGAGTAGCGGCGGTGGTAGTTAATTACCCCGAAGGGGAAACGGCGATTCCCGACGATAAAATGCGCCGGGATGCGTCGTACCGCAACGTATCGAAACGCAGCGTCGGGTGTGAAAGGTAAAAGGAAAGTCCATGGACTTTCCTTTTACCTTGGTTAACGCAAAGTATAGACTTTGCGTTAAAATGCCAGAAGTGGGCTCTGGTGTGAAAGAGCCCTAAGGAGTCTGGGGAGGGTATTACTGCTTTGGAGGATAGATACATTACTTCACTTTTAGTTTTATTTATTTTAAAACCTGATTCTCGTCCAACTTCACTAATTACATGTAGAATTTTTGGGACTTGGGATGTTGGATCAGTTCGAAAGAGAAGAATGTCATCGGCAAATAGTGCCTGAGACATTCTTGTCTCACCTATTTGAATTACGGGGATAAGGGTGTCTATTACAGCAGGACGTTTTAATATGCCTGCTTGTCTTTAAGTGGTTAAATGTAATCTAAATCGAAATTTTTTTTTTAAACTTACCTGGGGCTTCTACCAGCCTTCTGCAGCTGTCCTGTGCCCACGCCATCACTGAGCGATCCTCCGGTCCCCCGCAGCGCCCCTCTTTCCCCTCCTGATGGCGCTCCAGTGGCGTAGCAATCAGTATAGCAACCATAGCCGTTGCTATCGGACCCGCGGCAGCCCTACATCACAGGGGGCCCGCAACTGAGAGAGGACTTTTTTTTTCTAAATATCATTATAATAATGCCGGCCGGGCCCCCCCATAATTATAACAGAGCGGGGCCCCCCGGGCCCACCTTGTTGCTAAGTGTGGCTGGTGAGGAGGGGGACTACCTCCAGCTAGAGCGCATTGATTTACTCACTGGCGGCCTACCTGACAATTACTCTATAGTTCCGTCCAGCCAGGGAGGAAGAAGAAGTGACGCCACGATGGCCTCATGCGGAAGGACTGATTGGGAGTGGACCGCGGACTGACCGTGACGATGGCTGCCTTCAGAGTGCTGCGCCCTGCGACTGGAGCCAGATGAGCATGTCCTGGAGCCGGAGGCCTGCCCTGGACTGGACCCATCACGTGAGGAGCAACCCAACCCCACGCCGTCGCCACAGAGTGACAGCGGGAGGTGGGAGCGAGGCAAGCTGGAGGATTGTAAGTATGTGGTGGCCGCTGGCTGGCTGTGCTGTGGACTAACGGAGGTGCGAGGGGACCGGGGAGGGGGGGGGTGAGACCACCACCCATACCTGGCCATGCTAACCTATAAAGGGGCAGTGGCCAGAGCACCATATTGCTAACCTACATGGGGGCGCAGTGGCACCCATATGGCTAACCTATATGGTGGGGCGCAGTGGAACCCATATGGCTAACCTATATGGGGGAGCGCAGTGGCAACCATATGGCTAACCTGATTGCATTTTGTGGGAAAATCTGCTGACAATTTGGTTGCATTTTGTGGGGAAATCTGCCAACAAGCTGGTTGCATTTTGTGGGAAAATCTGCCGACAATCTGCTTGCATTTTGTGGAGAAATCTGCTGACAATCTGGTTGTATTTTGTGGAGAAATCTGTTAACAATCTGGTTTCATTTTGTGAGGAAATCTGCCGAAAATCTGGTTGGATTTTGTGGGGAAATCTGCCGACAATCTGGTTGCATTTTGTGGGGAAATCTGCCTACAATCTGGTTGCATTTTGTGGGGAAATCTGCCGACAATCTGGTTGCATTTTGTGGCGGAAATCTGCTGACAATCTGGTTGCATTTTGTGGGGAAAGCTGCAGACAATCTGGTTGCATTTTGTGGGGAAATCTGCCAACAATCTGGTTGCATTTTGCGGGGAAATCTGCCGACAATCTGGTTGCATTTTGTGGGGAAATCTGCCGACAATCTGGTTGCATTTTGCGGGGAACTCTGCCGACAATCTGGTTGCATTTTGTGGCGGAAATTTGCCAACAATCTGGTTGCATTTTGTGGGGAAATATACATACACACACACACACACATATATATATACATATATATATATATATATATACATATATATATATATATATACATATATATATATATACATATATATATATATATATATATATATATATACATATACATATATATATATACACATATACATATATATACATATACATATACATATACATATACATATATATATATATATATATATATATATATATATATATATATATATATAGTGCAACCTTTCTAGAGTACACGCGTATGTGAGCCCAAAATGGGGGGGAGAGAAGGGATCAGTCGGGGGGGGGGGGGGGCAGCAGGCCCCAGGCTAAAGCTTTCCTGGTGGGGCCTTAGTGTCCCAGTCCGGAACTGCTAACCTATTTGCTGGGGGGGGCGGGGGGGCAGACTGCAACATGGACCCAGCTGGCTAACCTATATGCAGGGGGCCAGTGACACCCATACCTGACTAACCTATATGATGGGGGGTGGGCAGTTGCACCCATATCTGGCTAACCTATATTCTGGGGGGGCAGTGGCACCCATGTCTGGCTAACCTATATGCTGGGGGGGACAGGGACAGTGGCACCACCGTATCTGGCTAGCCTATATGCTTGGGGGGGCAGTGGCACTCATTCCTGACTAACCTATAAATAGTGGGGACAGGGACAGTGGCACCACCATGTCTGGCTAACCTATATGGGCGGGCAGGGGCAGTGGCGCCCATACCTGACTAACCTATAAACAGGGGGACAGGGACAGTGGCACCACACCATGTCTGGCTAACCTACATGCTGGGGGGAGGGACAGTGGCACCTATACCTGACTAACGTATAAACAGTGGCACCTACACCTGGCTAGTCTGTCCTGGGGGGCAGTGGCACCCACAGCTGGCTAACCTGTCCTGGGGGGCAGTGACACCCACAGCTGGCTAACCTGTCCTGGGGGGCACCCACATACAGCTGGCTACCATGTGGGGGGGGTGAAGGAGTGGGGCACATCTAGCTACCTTACTGGGGAGGGAGGGGGGAGCCCATCTGGCTACTATACTGGGGCCTCACAGGGCCCAAATTCTGCATCTGAGCCTCGAGGTCTGTCAGGAATTTATCTCTCTGATCAGATTCTGTTTTGAAAGACATCAATCTCTGACGCATCTAGAGGCCATTTATAAATGTATTGCTACCTTAAAGGGAACCTGAGCTGAGACTGCAGGGATGGTCGTAGTCAGTCAACTTTGCTACGCTGAAACTACGCGTAGTTTTACGCATTTACACTTCGGAAATGAAATATTCGCTTCGTATGCATTTCGTGGACTACGCGTTACAATACGCAATTTCACGCAGTGCAAAGCGTAGTGTATGCGGATGCTTATGCCCGCATGCAGAAAATTTTACGCATTAATTCCTCTTTAATTACTAAACCGGGAACTCTTCTATGCGTACATTCCCCTTTTCAACGCGTAAATTTGTACGCGTAAAACCGCACGCAGAAAATTAGTCGCGAGTAACACATTCGTAGTTCACTACGTAATACACATGTTAACTATGCATAGTGGGTGGAAGCTACGCGTAAATTCGTAAGCGTAGTTTTGAAACTTCACCTACGAACTACGATGCGTAGATGTGAACTACGATGCGTAAATTCGCACTGGCATAGTTTCTGCTCATCCCTGCGAGGGATATATGGGGGCTGCAATATTTATCTCCTTTTAAACAAAGCAAGTTGCCTGGCTGTCCAACACAGAGAAATCAGACATATATTTCTGAACAATTATTTTTAGGGTGGTTTTTAAAATGAAATTATTATGGTTTCTTTTTTTTTTTTTTAAGAAACGCAGCTGTTGGTCCACCTCACCAGACAGAGTGTAGTTGCTGGACATCAGAGAGGGGATTGACAGAGCCACTGGGGGACCCAGTGCCACGCCACTGCCACCTACCACCATCACCTGTCATCAGGAGGACTGTGGTGGAGGGAGACAACCAGAGGAGACAGCAGCACTGTGCCATCACCCACCCAACCCAGTGTCACTGCCAGCCTCACCTGTTGCCTGTGAGCCAGAGGAGACAGCAGCGTCGTCATCCACCCCACCCACTGCCAGCCAGACCACAGGTAAGCTCACACTAGGGTTGCCACGGTATACCATGTTTTTTGGCCGCATGGTAATTACACCATGCAGAAAACAGTTTTTTACCTCATTCAAGAGGCTCAATGTCTACCATCGCTCCCCCGCCGTCCTCCATTCCTTCCGACACACGCAAGCAGTCCACCAAGTCATTCCTGGTTGTTGGAGAGTTGCCCAACACTGTGCAGTCGTTGCGGGATGGACATCCTTTGATGACATGCCGCCAGCTGGGAGAGCTCCGCACATGTGCAAAGTGCAGCCTGCACATCAAAGGGGAGACCCGGCAGTTGCACATCAAAGGGGAGACCCAGCGGCTGCACAGCAAAGGGGCGGCTGGACGTAAGTGCCTTTTATGCTGCTGTTCTTCTGCATGGAGGGGGAAGAGAGCACCGGAGGGGGACCCCAGGAGAGGGAGGAAGGAGAGAAATCAGGCTCCCCTCTGGCAAAGAGCTGCCCTCCCCCCTTCTTCTGGCAGGTGCTGTGCGATCATTGCACATTGGGGGGGAGGCGCATCATCACAAGTTTGCCTCAGGTAGCAAAAAGTCTAGAACCGACCCTGGGCCTGGGCACAGGGTGGCTGCAGGGGGCTGGTAGAAGCATCAGGGAAGTTAAACTTTTTTTTTTTGTTCTATATAGGATCCCTTCAGATTAACTTTTCAGCATTTTCTACTTAAAAAGTACAGAAAAATAGTGGGAAAAGTATTGGCCAAATTTTTTCTGTATTTTCTTTCTTACTGGTGGCCTAAAAGGCATTTTATTGCTAAGGTGTGAACATATCACTTAGGAGAAACCTTGAAAAAGTGAATTGTATAGGCCATATGGCATAGATTGTTCTAATTTCTCAATTATAATGTTTTGCCATTGGATATACTGGAATAAGAACTAGAAAATAGTACTTCAACTCAGCCCCGGGATGCCCATGAGGCGGGGTGAGGCGGGTTCCGCAGGCGGCAGAAGTGCAGGCGGCAGAAGTGCAGGCGATGCCCACCTGGCCGTGAGTGGGGGGGCGACGATCTGGAGGGGGTAGAAGCCAGGAAGGCAGAGCAGCAGGCACAGCGGTGGGGAGGGGGGTCAGATCCCCCTCAGCTGGGCCTCCCAGTCCGGGTTCCCCATCCAGCTATGATCACTAAATTTAGAGCCGGCAGAGAGCGAGGAAGCAATTACTCACTACCTTGCACTCCAATGCTCACTGCATCACTTCCTGAAATGCCGCCCAGTGTACTTCAGTGGGAGGCATTGCAGGAAGTGACGCAGCAAGCAGTGGAATGCAAGGAAGTGAGTAATTGCTTCCACGCTCACTGCCGGCTCTAAATTTAGCGATCATAGCTGGATCATAGCTGGAGGGGGAGCGCAGACAGGGAGTTCCAGGTGAGGGGAGGGTCTGACCCCCCCTCCCCACCGATGTGCCCGCTGCTCCCTCTTCCTCGCTGCTACCCTCACCAGGCTACCTATGGTGGGGGGGGGGGGATCCTCACAAGTTTGCCTCAGTCGGCACAAGGTCTAGAACCGGCCCTGCTTCAACCTGACCGATTATTGATGCACATAGCCTATGTCAACAAGGAGATATGAACATGTATTGGGTTTGGCATAGCTATACATTGTGTGCGTCAATGTGTGATATTCAGTTGCATCAATCTACATCTGATTAGAGATGTCCCGAACGGTTCGCGGCGAACTTCAGTGGTTCGCGTTTGCCTGCCAAAGGCGAACTTTCCCGGAAGTTCGATTCGCCCCATAATGCTCTATTGAGCAGAACTTTGACCCTCTACATCACAGTCAGCAGGCACATTGTTGCCAATCAGACTGCACTCACTGCTGGAGCCCCACCCCCCCTTTATAAAAGGCAAGGTCCTTGTGCCATTTGACTCACTCGTCTGCCTACACTAATTAGTTAAGGGACAGCTGTTACACACACTCTGCTAGGGAGAGTTTAATTAGCCTCTTGTAGGCTTACTCCTCCACCCTTCCTACCCTTCTACCTATTCGGAGGGAGGAGGGTCTCATCTGCCAGGGAATTACAGTATTTCAAAAGCCAGCTTACATACCGTGGCTGGGAATTGAACCCACGGCTCAGTGTACGGTAGGTAACTAACATATCCATTATACCACCAACACTACTAGCTGAAGCTAGCCTAGCATGTACCATTTATTCTCAATCCCAAAGAAAAATTAGACAAGACAAATAACATTTATATCACGCTTTTTTCCTGGCAGACTCAAAGCACCAGAGCTGCAGCCACTACGGCACGCTCTATAGGCAGTAGCAGTGTTAGGAAGACTTGCCTAAGGTCTCCTACTGAATAGGTGCTGGCTTACTGAACAGACAGAGCCAAGATTCAAACCGTGGTCTCCTGTGTCAGAGGCAGAGCCCTTAACCATTACACCATCCAGCCACTGCTTAAGGATTTGTAGCCAGGCATGGCCTTGCCTTTTGTGTTCAACAGTTGTCCAAAGAGAACCCCAGATAGCCAGGCAGATTCATCTATCTATAAGGGCTCTTCCTCTGACACAGGAGACCAGAGTTCAAATCTTGGCTCTGTCTGTTCAGCAAGCCAGCACCTATTCAGTAGGAGACGTTAGGCAAGTCTTCCTGCTACTGCCTATAGAGTGTGCCCTAGTGGCTGCAGCTCTGGTGCTTTGAGTCTGCCAGGAGAAAAGTGTGATATAAATGTTATTTGTCTTGTCTAATTTTTCTTTTGGATTGAGCATAAATGGTACATGCTAGGCTAGCTTTAGCTAGTAGTGTTGGTGGTATAATGGATATGTTACCTACCATACACTAAGACCTGGGTTCAATTCCCAGCCATGGTATGTAAGCTGGCTTTTGAAAAACTATAATTCCCTGGCAGATAAGACCCTCCTCCCTCCGGTCTTCCTCCAGGTATTAGATCTCTTGAAATATGTTTAATATCATTTTTCCAGCCAGTAGAAATTTTTCTAAATTTTTAAGTTCGCCTCCCCATTGAAGTCTATTGCGGTTCGCGAACTTTTTCGCAAACCGAACTTTCCGCGGAGGTTCGCGAACTGAAAATCGGAGGTTCACGACATCACTACATCTGATGCAGTGTGAACTGCCCATAGGCTTTGAATCACACCATATTACAGGGCACAAAACGTGGTCTGTTGCAACACAATGCAATGCAATGTGTAACTGTGAAAGTAGCCTTAAAGGTAATCTTAACTGAGAGGGATATGGATGTTTCCTTTTAAACAATACCAGTGGCCTGGCAGTCCTGCTGATCTCTTCGGCTGCAGTTTTGGCTGAATCACACACCTGAAACAAGCATGCATCTAATCCAGTCTGACTTCAGTCAGAGCACCCGATCTGCATGCTTGTTGACTGGCTGTGAATAAAGTATTAGAGACACAGGATCAGCAGGATAGTCAGGCAACCGGTATTATTTTGAAAGGAAAAATACATATCCTTCTCGATTTAGGGTCCCTTTAAGTCTGGTACACACCTTTAATTTTGAAAGGCCAAAGACTGGGCAATTTTACCACCTCCATGTAGTATGATGGCCAATAGATCTTGAATACCATGAGCCGATTGTGTAGGTAAACTCAGACCAATCAAACTTGGATGCATGTACCAGCCTGGTAAACACTTTCAATTACAGGAAAGTGGAAACACAAAGCAATGTGTTCACCGTGGAGGTGTCCTGGTACACACTTTCAATTATGATTGGCCAATCACTGACCAATTTTACCACCTCTATGCTGTATGAGGGTCAACAGATATTGAATACAATAAACAGATTGTGTAGGTAAGTCTTCATATTACCAGGGCTGGTTTAAGCAGCCTTAAGCCCCCCCCCCCCGTAGTTCCCCCCGCTGATATACACTACACAGTTTAACACAGACACACACACTTGAACTGAGGCACACACAGTTGAATACGGGCACACACACACACACATTTGGTTCACACACTCACACACACACCACATTTGAACACACTTGAACATAGGCACACACACTCATTCAATACATACACACACTTGAACAAAGACAGACACACACACACACACACACACAAACGTGAACAAAGACAGACACACTAGTTGCTAGCCTAACACACAATCCCCCTGCTTTGTTCTTTCTTGAAGTAGTCAGCATGTGGACACATCACCCATTTATGCAGATGTCCCCTGCTCAACCCTTCAGCAGTTTTCCCCTCCTGTCCTCTCTATCCCTCTCTCCCCCTACAAAGCACCTGCAGTTACTCACTATCTGTCCCGTTGGAAGCACTGCGGTCAGTGTGGCAGCACAATCAGACATAACAATGGCATTCTCCTGTGTAGTAAGGTCTTCACTGGATGATGTCATCACAGGGGGCCCTTAAAGAAATCATAAGCCAAACTAAAAAAAAATGCTTTACTTACCTGCGGCTTTCTCTAGCCCCTTGCAGTAGTTCTGCGACTGCGCAGTAAGCCGCAGACAACGTGGGCTTTATTGACAGTGGCGCTTCACGCAGGCGCAGTAAGGACAACCTTGAGATCGGCCTCTGCACCGTGCAGGGAGCCCGGGACGGCGGTGGAGAGCGGAGCGGTAAGCGTGGGACAGTTGGCTGCAAGGGACTGGAGAAAGCCCCAGGTAAGTAAAGCTTTTTTTTTTTTTTTTTTTTTTTAGTTTGGCTGATGACTCCTTCACAGATAAAGATATAGGAGAATGCCATCACTGTAGACCCCAGCTCTTCCAACGGGACAGATAGTGAGTGACTGCAGCTGCGTGGTAGAGGGAGAAAGAGAGAGGACAGGAGCAGAAAACTGCTGAAGGGATGAGCAGGGATCTGTGGTAGTGATAAGCATCTCATGTGCAGGGGGCTTGGGGAGTAGCGGGGAGAGAACAGTTGCCAGGGTCGGCAGTGCAGGGGCCTCTGCAGAGGTCAGGGCCCTGGGGCTATTGCCCCCTTTGCCTATATGGAAGCGCTGACCCTGCATACTACTTGGAGGTGGTAATATTGGTCAGTGATTGGCCAATCATAATTGAAAGCATGTACCAGGCCACATTCGCAGTGAACATTGCGTTGTGCTCCTTGTGACAGCAGAAACGCAACCCAATGGCTTGGAAAAGCGATGCTGCATAATACCTGCATTGCATACAGTGACGCATACAGTCAATTAAAAGTATGCTTCACTGTAACCACTAACATGCACGTTGAGCCTTACCATGCTGCATGCACTCAATCGTAACGCACTGCACCTGCCGCACTGTGAATGTCACTTAGGTGGTACATTGCAGTACAGCAATCTGTGTTATAGAGGAGCTGTTATGCGACACCGCAACGCATCACTGTGAATGCAGCCTTAAAGCCAGATCTCGTCTCATACAATGAGGCGTACAGTCAATGAAAGGTATGCTTTACTATAATGTTAACAAGAGAATTATACGGTACGGTAAACACACTGCATGCGATGTGTTTGGATACTGCATTCCCCCAGACCACATTGCATGCAGGGCGTTACGATGCCGCAACCCGCTATACCAGTGATCTTCAGCTGTTAAGGAATTACAAGTCCCACAATGCATTTGCCTTTATGAATCATGACTGTGGCTGTCAGACTCCTGCTATGCATTGTGGGACTTCCTTAACAGCTGGAGAGCCAAGTTTGCAGATCACTGCACTATACCCACCACACTCCCACCGCACTGTGAATATCACATAGGTGATGCATTGCAGTGTGTTAAAGGAATACTTAAGTGAAAAAAAAAAATGATCTTTACTCACCTGGGACATCCCTCAGCCCCCTGAAGCTGTATGGTGCCCTCGCAGCCCCGCTCTGATCGTCCTGACAGCTTCAGGGGGCTGAGGGATGCCCCGGGTGAGTAAAGATCATTTTTTTTTCACTTAAGTATTCCTTTAAGCTGCGTTTTAGAGCAGCTGTTACACTGCAATGTACGACTGTGAACGGGGCCTTACTGAAAAAAATACCGGTAGCTTGTTAACCTGCCTTCATTTTTTTTTTTTTTTGTCAGAAATCTGGAAAAAAGCATGCAAACCAGGAAAATTAGAGTTTATCTGTGTCCTTTGTCTGCATCCTTACTCTGGGTCAGAGACATATATATAGTATTTTAGCATCAGTATGAGCATAACAGCAGAACTAGGGCTTGATTCACAAAAGCGTGCTAACTGTTAGCATGGCCGTTTTCGCGCGAATTTTCGCATTGCGCGCGCGAATTTTCGCGCGAAACGATAACGTTTTCGCGCGCAAATGCGAATTTTACTGCGAAAGCGATATCGTTTTCGCGCGAAAATTCGTGGTTGCGCGCGAAAACGTTATCGTTTAGCGCGTAAATTCGCGATCGCGCGCAATGCGAAAATTCACGCGAAAACGGCCGTGCTAACAGTTAGCACTCGTTTGTGAATCAAGCCCCTAGTATTTTCAAGAACAAAACATTAGCAATTACAGTCTCTGCTGGGATATGTTGCTATTTTTCAGTTATGGAGAATGCATGAAGCTACTCACATCACTCTGATTGCTCTGTGGGTAGGCAACCACAACAGAGTCTGGAGAGAAAGCACAACCAGGGTTCTCAAACATCCTTTTAAATACTGACACATCTAAGTTATGCAGGTTCTGGGGCTACTTTAACTAGCCACATGACCTATATAATTCATATGTGTCAGTATTAAAGGAATCAGTTGGCAACACTGAGCACAACTCACTTACAATCTTCTTAAAGCATTGGCGTTATCATGAAACATTTCTGCAGATGACCACCAGTGGCCCTCCCTGGACCCAGAACTAGGGTGTCGGGACCAGATGGACCTGGCATGGTAGGAATGGTCACTGCAACTCACCTATAATATTGTGGTGGTCTGGACACAGGAAGAAAGGTATTTGGCTGAGGTTTTGGCAGAAGGCTGATGTACTAAAAGCCAACCAGACACTGAAGCCAAAAAAGACAACTAAGGGCAGAACATCTCCACATATTGCTATTAAATAAAATGAAGAGGATATTGGGCTTTAAGTTTCACAGTTGAAAATGAAGACAAACAAGAGCTACATCACTGTGCAAGCTGACGCCGGTCTAATTATTTATTACTATTTAAGCTATGACTTCATGTCTTTAATACCAATTCATCTCATCTTGCAGACATGCCATATTTTTTTCTTTTTTACTATTCCTGTTGTTAACTTTTTCCCTCCACAAACACATACTGTCATGTACTTCTGATGCATGATATAAGTCTTTAGGGACTGGTATTCTACAACCTAGGTTCTCAACGTGTGGTACGCGTCAAGGGCATAACTATAGGGGCTGCACCCCCTGCAGCCAAATGGGGGCCCAGGGCTCCTGTGGGGCCCGCCCAGGGCCGTTTTGGGGGGGAGGAGCAGGGGTGCCGTGTGTGGGGGAAGCACTGCCGCCGGATTGTGGAATCCACCAGGTGTTGAACTGGCCATGGCATCTAATAGAGGCCGTGCCAGTTCATCCTCTGCAGCTCACCTTAGCCTGCGGTAGTCTTCCGGGAGGCAAAGCAGGGCTATGGGAAGAAGCCCTGCACTGTAGACTATTTTGTCTCCAGTACAGGGCTTTGGGCACCATCTTTCCGTAGCCCTGCTATTCCTCTCAGCGCAGGAGTTTCGCTTCAGGAGGATCGTTGGGAGTGCGCTCCAGAGACTGGCCGGGAGAGGAGACTTCTGCCAGGGAAGTAAATTATTTTTTTTACAGGTGCACTGCACACCATTTTCTTCTGAAATGCTGCCCACATGACAATTATTTTCACATTATGATTATTTTATGGTGAAACGCTGCCCCATTACGATGGTTTTATGGTGAAACATTGCTGCATTACGATTATTTTATGGTGAAACGCTGCTCCATTACGATTATTTTATGGTGAAACATTACTGCATTATGATTATTCTATGGTGAAACGCTGCCCCATTACGATTGTTTTATAGTAAAACATTGCTGCATTACGAGTATTTTATGGTGAAACATTGCTGCATTACGAGTATTTTATGGTGAAACATTGCTGCATTACGAGTATTTTATGGTGAAACATTGCTACATTACGAGTATTTTATGGTGAAACATTGCTGCATTACGAGTATTTTATGGTGAAACATTGCTGCATTACAATTATTTAATGGTGAAACATTGCTGCATTATGATTATTTTGTGCTGAAATGCTGCCCCATTACAATTATTTTATGGTGAAACATTGCTGCATTACGATTATTTTCTGGTCAAACGCTGGCCCATTACGATTCTTTGGCACCTATAGGGGGGGGGGGGGGCAGTGATTTCTAGTTATGCCCCTGGTATGCGTACCCCAGGGGGTACTGTTCTGATGGTTCCAGGGGGTACTCGGGCTTGATGTACTTAACAAAGGATAACAAATTTAGTTTTAGAAAATTATAAATCTTATTTAAACACCACCAAGTTAGTATGTTTGCTAATTAAAAGCAATAGTAAATGTTTGGAAATTGTTTAGAACAAATGTATCACATACTACGATTAAATATATATTTGTCAAGGGGTACTTGTGATAATGTTTACTATGCTAGGGGGTACTTGGTGAGTAAAGGGTTTTACAAGGGGCACATACCAATAAAATGTTGAGAAACACTATTCTACAACATATCCACTTATAAAATCCTTCCACTGAGAGGTTACAGTGATAAACAGTCTCAATCTACTATGTCTTCCTCTTACACATCATTACTTGCCTTAATTCTCCCCCGAAGCCAAGATACAAGATTCTCCTAGCACAGCAAGTTTCCTGCTATTACTGTAAATAATCCATAATGAAATTCCTTTAATCCTCTCCTGTGAAAATGTGCTGATTAATTTAACTTGGAACTTGTTGTAATATATTGATTTTATATTAAATGTATATTGATATTTTCTTACCTAATGATAAATTATTTATAATCCAAGGATTGGTAGGCTGTAACGGTCACTGATAGCTCAGGCAATATAGTAGTCAGTACTTAATTCAAATGTGAGAAACAGGTGATTGGTGCACACTTATACTTCACAGGAGTACTCCAAAGTGATAGCCCTAGTGGCAGGGGCCATCACTAGATAGAGAGTGGTCGTACAGGCGAGGTCAGTAGCAGATCGGTCAAACGGCAGTACAGAATCGTGAGGCAAATATCAGAGTCTATAAACAGGCAGAGGTCTACAGCAGATCAGATTGGCGAAGGTACAGAATCGTGAGGCAAGAGAATAGTCTATAGACAGGCAGAGGTCAGTAGCAGATCAGATTGGTGAAGGTACAGAATCGTGAGGCAAGAGAATAGTCAGAGGTTCAGGCAAGAGGTCATACACAATAATAATCAATACAGTAATAATAATATAAATCCTAGGCTAGGTGTGAATCCCCGGGGTCCTGCCGGTTCAAACACACAAGGATCTGACTAAGGTCTGAGCGCTAGCACCAAAGTATTCGCAACAACAGACAAGGAGCAAATGACATTTCCAAACTTAAATACAGAAAGCAAATTCAAACTACCCGCCCAGAGGGCTGGACCAATCAGCAGTGTGTGATTGACAAGCTGGTGTCAGCTGACCGCAGGATCAGTTGACCCGTCTCCTTAAGTTATAAAGGTCCTGCCTCCCCGTGCGTGAACGTGCAGACCTTATTAAATGTGCAGGGGAGAGACCTGTCTGCCCCGATCCCAGCAAGGAGGCCTGTGATGTCGTGACAGCGAAATCCGTGACGCCAGATGCGGAAGCGGCGCCCGCGCTGCAGTCTGCAGCGGAGGCAAGACCGCTATTGCTGACATAGGCATTTTGGGTGTGTGATATAGATAACTCAACGTGTCCATATCTGCAAAAATAAGTATTTTTTTTTTATTTTACCTAAAGTGGGCAGGTTAGAGCCCTATGAAGTTTTTTAATCCTGGTTTGGATGTAAGGAAAATGGGAAGCAGAAAAAAGGGTGCCGGTGGCTAGTGGCCAAAAAGGGCGCCACAATACACTGTAATGCAATTATCGTTGATACGGTGAAAAAAAAACTGAAAAAAGGGTGCCCGATAAATATCGTTAACAACATTAGAACATTAAAGTTTTTGAAGTATGTTATCATCTAAGAAGCTTGCAATCTTATAGTTTTTGTCATATTATTTTGTTTGTATGTACAGACTTTACGTTATCAAATACATTATCGTTTCTATGGGGTTTCTGCAGGGGGAGTGGTTATGGTTAGGCAACATTGGGGGTGTTTAGGGTTAGGCACCAGGGGTTAGGGTAAGGCACTACTGGGGGGTGGTTAGGGTTAGGCACCACCTGGGGGTGGTTAGGGTTAGGCACCACCAGGGGAATGGTTAGTTTTAGGTAGTGTTGGGCGAACACCTAGATGTTCGGGTTCGCGAACGTTCGCCGAACATCGCCGCGATGTTCGGGTGTTCGCGCCGAACTCCGAACATAATGGAAGTCAATGGGGACCCGAACTTTCGTGCTTTGTAAAGCTTCCTTACATGCTACATACCCCAAATTTGCAGGGTATGTGCACCTTGGGAGTGGGCACAAGAAGGAAAAAATATTTGAAAAAGAGCTTATAGTTTTTGAGAAAATTGATTGTAAAGTTTCAAAGGAAAAACTGTCTTTTAAATGTGGAAAATGTCATGTTTCTTTGCACAGGTAACATGCTTTTTGTCGCCATGCAGTCATAAATGTAATACAGAGAAGAGGTTCCAGGAAAAGGGACCGGTAACGCTAACCCAGCACCAGCAGCAGCACACGTGATGGAACAGGAGGAGGAGCAGGAGGAGAAGGCCACGCTTTTTGAGACACAACAACCCAGGCCTTGCATGAGGACAAGAAGCGTGCGGATAGCATGCTTTGTACTGCCATGCAGTCATAAATGTAATAAAGATAAGAGGTTCCATAAACAGGGACGGAAACGCTAACCCAGCAGCAGCACACGTGATGGAACAGGAGGAGGCGCAGGAGGAGAAGGCCACGCTTTGAGACACAACAACCCAGGCCTTGCATGAGGACAAGAAGCGTGCGGATAGCATGCTTTTTACCGCCATGCAGTCATAAATGTAATAAAGATGAGAGGTTCCATAAACAGGGACCGGCAACGCTAACCCAGCAGCAGCAGACGTGATGGAACAGGAGGAGGCGCAGGAGGAGAAGGCCACGCTTTGAGACACAACAACCCAGGCCTTGCAGGAGGACAAGAAGCGTGCGGATAGCATGCTTTTTACCGCCATGCAGTCATAAATGTAATAAAGATGAGAGGTTCCATAAACAGGGACCGGCAACGCTAACCCAGCAGCAGCAGACGTGATGGAACAGGAGGAGGCGCAGGAGGAGAAGGCCACGCTTTGAGACACAACAACCCAAGCCTTGCAGGAGGACAAGAAGCGTGCGGATAGCATGCTTTTTACCGCCATGCAGTCATAAATGTAATAAAGATGAGAGGTTCCATAAACAGGGACCGGCAACGCTAACCCAGCAGCAGCAGCAGCACACGTGATGGAACAGGAGGAGGCGCAGGAGGAGAAGGCCACGCTTTGAGACACAACAACCCAGGTCTTGCATGAGGACAAGAAGCGTGCGGATAGCATGCTTTTTACCGCCATGCAGTCATAAATGTAATAAAGATGAGAGGTTCCATAAACAGGGACCGGCAACGCTAACCCAGCAGCAGCAGCAGCAGACGTGATGGAACAGGAGGAGGCGCAGGAGGAGAAGGCCACAGAATGCTATATAGTGTGGCTGAGCGAGGTACACAGAGTGGCAGTAAACAGAATGCTATATAGTGTGGCTGAGCGAGCGGTGTACTACTATTCCCAGCAGACACAGAGTGGCAATAAACAGAATGCTATATAGTGTGGCTGAGCGAGGTACACAGAGTGGCAGTAAACAGAATGCTATATAGTGTGGCTGAGCGAGCGGTGTACTACTATTCCCAGCAGACACAGAGTGGCAGTAAACAGAATGCTATATAGTGTGGCTGAGCGAGGTACACAGAGTGGCAGTAAACAGAATGCTATATAGTGTGGCTGAGCGAGCGGTGTACTACTATTCCCAGCAGACACAGAGTGGCAGTAAACAGAATGCTATATAGTGTGGCTGAGCGAGGTACACAGAGTGGCAGTAAACAGAATGCTATATAGTGTGGCTGAGCGAGCGGTGTACTACTATTCCCAGCAGACACAGAGTGGCAGTAAACAGAATGCTATATAGTGTGGCTGAGCGAGGTACACAGAGTGGCAGTAATCAGAATGCTATATACAGAATGCTATATAGTGTGGCTGAGCGAGCGGTGTACTACTATTCCCAGCAGACACAGAGTGGCAGTAAACAGAATGCTATATAGTGTGGCTGAGCGAGCGGTGTACTACTATTCCCAGCAGACACAGAGTGGCAGTAAACAGAATGCTATATAGTGTGGCTGAGCGAGGTACACAGAGTGGCAGTAAACACAATGCTAAATAGTGTGGCTGAGCGAGCGGTGTACTACTATTCCCAGCAGCGACACAATGACTGGGGGGACCCTGGCTAGTGTGGCTGGAGCGCGAACTACCCTGCCTGCCTACCCAAAGCTAAACCCACAGACAAATGGCGGAGATATGACGTGGTTCGGGTATTTATTTACCCGAACCACGTGACAGTTGGGCCAATCAGAGCGCGTTCGGGTCCGAACCACGTGACCCGTTCGGCCAATCACAGCGCTAGCCGAACGTTCGGGGAACGTTCGGCCATGCGCTCTTAGTTCGGCCATGTGGCCGAACGGTTTGGCCGAACACCATCAGGTGTTCGGCCGAACTCGAACATCACCCGAACAGGGTGATGTTCTGCAGAACCCGAACAGTGGCGAACACTGTTCGCCCAACACTAGTTTTAGGCACCACCAGGGTAGGGTTCTGTGAGAGAGTAGGGTTGGGTTAAGCTGTATTGTTGAATTACGTTACAATTTTAAACATTAATATAATTTTGTTAACTACCATCTGTTTTAAAACTGTTTTTATTGTTAACTAATTCAATTTACGATGTAGAAAGGGATATCCAACTTGAGTGCGGTTTCGAGTCAATTAACCGCATGTAATCATGAATCACGAGTCAGTATTCGTGATTAAAAACCTGCCGACTTTAGCGGTTAATAGCAAACCGCTTAATAGCAACCACCCAGGGGCGTAGCAATAGGGGTTGCAGAGGTTGCGAAGGGCCCTCCCTCAACTACAGTATTAGCTCTCTATTGGTCCTGTGCTCATAATAATCACTTCTATAGATACTTTGAATAGTGGTAATCATTAACAAACTGTTCCCCATCCCCTTCTGGCACCTCTGACACTGTAGTTGCCACTGGCAGGTTTGGTGCGCCGTATCAAGTGATATGTATAGAGTGCTTGGGGGCCCCATTGTAAAACTTGTATCGGGGCCCACAGCTCCATAGCTACGCCACTGCAACCACCGTTGGTATTACATGCTAGAAATACCAAATTTGCAGGTTATGTTATGTTCAGAAGAACAGTAGGAACAAGGGAAAACATTTTTTTTTCAAAAAGACCTTATAGTTTTTGAGAAAATTGATTTTAAAGTTGCAAAGGAAAAAAGTATACATTTAAATGCGGTAAATGACAGTTAATGTTGCAAACCTAACTGTAGTGTAAATTTACATATATCAAAAGAAAGAGCAATGAATTTCATGATGGAGTTTCCAGGGGTCCATGAGCAGTGCGTATGGACCCCCTTGAAACCCCTCCGGAGCCGCAACCCTTTGGCCAGGAATCGCTATACAGCTGCAATATAGCTGTATAAAGATCCCTGGCATCTTTTCCTATTTTTTAATTTTTATTTTGTTTTAATGTTCAGAGGGTGGGACATTTAAAAAAAAAACAACGATGTGGGGTCCCCCCATCCAAGTCTTTTTAAACCCCTTGTCCCCCATGCAGGCTGAGATAGCCAGAATGCGGAGCCCCGGCCAAGTGGGGCTTTGCACCCTGAGCTATACCAGCCATCAGGGTCCATGATATGGGGGAGAGGTGCGGCCAAGCCTTCCCCTCCCCCCCTGGAGCCCTTGTCCAATCCATGGACAAGGGGCTCTTCTTCCCCACCTCCGGTGTCCCAGGAGGGGCTACTACTAAACCTGACCGTACTCTCACATAGAACCCTCTCTCTACTGATGCCTAACCCTAAGACCCCCCTAGTGGTGCCTAACCCTAAGAATCACTGATGGTGCCTAAACCTAAGACCCCTCCTGGTGGTGCCTCACCCTAACCACCCCCCACGATATTTATCGGGTACCCTTTTTTCTGCTTTGGGTGCCGTATTAACACAATAAATGCATTACAGTGTATACGGCACCCTTTTCGTCCACTAGCTGCCGGCACCCTTTTTTCCTGCTTTCCCCCCTTCATGATGCCTGTGTAACGATTGGGTGCTGCAACTTAGACGTCTGATTGTTTGTGATCTGCAGAATCACCAATAATACAGACGCTATACCTGATTATGTGGTGATCTGCAGTATCACCAATAAAAATAGTATAGCTAGCTGAGAGTAAGGTGTGGTGTTTGGTGCAACAGTATAGACTTCTCCAGAGGAGCTGGAGGGTCTACCAACACAAATAACAATACCTTTACCAGAGGAGCTGGTAAAGTACTAATAATGAAAGAATTAAAGAAGTTTGGCTAAACCTTACCAGTGAAGCTTGTAAGGTACTAACAGCAAAAATGACTGAATAGCTTAACTAGACCTTGTCAGTGAGGCTGGCAAGGTACTATCAGTCACTGGAGCAATGCAAGTAAGTATGAACCTCACCAGAGGGGCTGGTAGGTTTTAATAGCTAGAGCACCTCACCAGTGGCCAGGGCCCACTGGTGAGTAGAGTAGTCAGACAGGCAAGGTTCGATAACAGGCAGGTACAGATAGTAAAAAATCGGCAGGCGAGAGAGTAGTTAATATCAGGCAGAGGTTCAGCAACTAAAGTCAGAAAGGCAGAGGTACAGAATCGTTTATCAATAGCAAGGTCAGAGAGTAGCCAGAATCAGGTTATCAGAATACAATGTAATAATAACTAACTATAGATAGATGTATATTGCAAACACTGCATATACATCTATCATCAACAGGAAC
Organism: Hyperolius riggenbachi; assembly: GCF_040937935.1. Taxonomy (NCBI): domain Eukaryota; kingdom Metazoa; phylum Chordata; class Amphibia; order Anura; family Hyperoliidae; genus Hyperolius; species Hyperolius riggenbachi. Next base: position 108,582,423 of record NC_090653.1, read on the forward strand.
CTCACTAGGTCTGAGCGCTAACACGAGTGTATTCGCAACAGCAGACGAGTTGCCAATGATCTGTGAAGGCTTAAGAAGCCAAGGAGAGCCCAGTGCCACGCCCCTAGCAATCAGCCAATCCGAGCTGCGCGAGTCACTCCTGACGTCAGCATAAAGGTCCTGTCTCCGCGCATGCCCGCGCGATACAGAGACCCTATGAGCAAGAGACAATGCCGTTCCCAGCATGCTGGACCCCGCCGGGACGGATAAGGCCTGTGAACAGGGAACAAAGGCGGCTGCGGGTATAGCCTGCGTATCCGCAGCCGCCATAGCTTCAGATGTTACAGGAACGAAGGCGGCTGTGGATATAGCATGCGTATCCGCAGCCGTCAAGTTTACAGATGTTACAGTACCCCCCTCTAGGCGTGGACTCCGGACACGATCCATCTTTTGTGACAAGGCACAAATCCTGGGACCTCTCCCCGATTTTATCTGTCTCCACGGATCCAGGGAGGGAGGGAGAGGGATGTCCCTGTATAAGTGAATCAAAACACAAACTAGAGGCAGTTCTGGACTCTCTTAATCTGTCTGGCAGAGCCCAGACTATATCCCCTGGAATGAACTCCCATTCCTCAGGCTGTTTTACGTTGTCTAATAAAGAAGAGCTTATAGACGACGCCTGTTCAACCAGAAAGTTAACAGCTGCAAAAACAACTTTTTCGGGAAGAATATTGACTGGAGTGGCAATCTGTACTGATTCAGGCTCAAAGCATCTAGACAATGCGTCTGCTTTTGTGTTTTTGCTACCTGGTCTGTAGGTAATAAAGAACCTGAAACGTGTGAAAAATAGGGACCACCGATCCTGTCTAGGAGTAAGACGCTTGACGGTTTCAATATACTCTAAATTTTTATGGTCCGTATATACTGTTATCGTGTGCTCAGCCCCCTCCAGCCAATGTCGCCACTCTTCAAATGCAAGTTTAATGGCTAGAAGCTCGCAATTTCCAATGTCATAATTCCTCTTAGCAGGAGATAACTTTTTTGAAAAATAAGCGCAAGGATGCAACCTGCCTTGTAAACCAGAACGCTGAGACAACACAGCCCCTACTCCAATCTCTGAAGCGTCTACCTCAACAATAAAGGGTAGGGATACTTCTACATGTCTCAAGTAGAGTTGGGCCGAACGGTTCGCCGGCGAACCTGGTTCGCGCGAACCTAGGTGGTTCGCGTGCGGGTACCGCACGCGAACTTTATTGCGGAAAAGTTCGCCCCATTGCGGTTCGCCCCATAATGCACTGAGGGTCAACTTTGACCCTCTACATCACAGTCAGCAGGCCCAGTGTAGCCAATTAGGCTACACTAGCCCCTGGAGCCCCACCCCCCCTTATATAGGCAGGCAGCGGCGGCCGTGGCCACTCGTGTGCCTGCATTAGTTAGAGTAGGGCGAGCTACTGCAGTCTCTCATAGGGAAAGATTAGTTAGCCTTAGCTTGTCCCTGGCTGCATACCTGTTCATTGATCCTGCCACTGCATACCTGTTCATTGATCCTGCCACTGCATACCTGTTCATTGATCCTGCCACTGCATACCTGTTCATTGATCCTGCCACTGCATACCTGTTCAGTGATCCTGCCACTGCATACCTGTTCATTGATCCTGCCACTGCATACCTGTTCATTGATCCTGCCACTGCATACCTGTTCATTGATCCTGCCACTGCATACCTGTTCATTGATCCTGCCACTGCATACCTGTTCAGTGATCCTGCCACTGCATACCTGTTCATTGATCCTGCCACTGCATACCTGTTCTGTGAACCCACCACTGCATACCTGTTCTGTTCAGTGGACCCGCCACTGTATACCTGTTTAGTGAACCCGCCACTGCATACCTGTTCTGTTCAGTGGACCCGCCACTGTATACCTGTTCAGTGGACCCGCCACTGCATACCTGTTCTGTTCAGTGAACCCGCCACTGCATACCTGTTCATTGATCCTGCCACTGCATACCTGTTCAGTGATCCTGCCACTGCATACCTGTTCATTGATCCTGCCACTGCATACCTGTTCTGTGAACCCACCACTGCATACCTGTTCTGTTCAGTGGACCCGCCACTGCATACCTGTTCTGTTCAGTGAACCCGCCACTGCATACCTGTTCATTGATCCTGCCACTGCATACCTGTTCAGTGATCCTGCCACTGCATACCTGTTCATTGATCCTGCCACTGCATACCTGTTCTGTGAACCCACCACTGCATACCTGTTCTGTTCAGTGGACCCGCCACTGTATACCTGTTTAGTGAACCCGCCACTGCATACCTGTTCTGTTCAGTGGACCCGCCACTGTATACCTGTTCAGTGGACCCGCCACTGCATACCTGTTCTGTTCAGTGAACCCGCCACTGCATACCTGTTCTGTTCAGTGGAGTTTGGTGTGTCAGTGTGAAGCAGTACCTTAATTACACTCCCTGATTGATGTATACACATGCAAGATGTTTTAAAGCACTTTAGGCCTGTCATTTAGCATTCAATGTGATTTCTGCCCTTAAAACGCTGCTTTGCGTCAAATCCAGATTTTTCCCGGTGACTTTTGGCGTGTATCCCACTCCGCCATGCCCCCCTCCAGGTGTTAGACCCCTTGAAACATCTTTTCCATCACTTTTGTGGCCAGCATAATTTTTTTTTTTTTCAAAGTTCGCATCCCCATTGAAGTCTATTGCGGTTCGCGAACTTTAATGCGAACCGAACCTTCCGCAAAAGTTCGCGAACCCGGTTCGCGAACCTAAAATCGGAGGTTCGGCCCAACTCTAGTCTCAAGATGGGGGCAGAACAAAACAAATTTTTTAGAGATGAAAAGGCGGACAACGCCTCTGCCGACCAGTTGTAAGTATCTGCCCCTTTCTTGGTGAGTTCCGTAAGAGGTGAGACTACAGAAGAAAAGCCTTTTATAAATCTTCTGTAGTAATTGGCGAAGCCAAGGAATCGCTGGAGCGCCTTTAAACCCACCGGTCGAGGCCACTCCAATACTGCAGACACCTTTTTGGGGTCCATGGACAACCCTGCTGTGGAAATCACATACCCCAAAAAGGGAACCTCCGAAACCTCAAAAAGGCATTTTTCTATCTTGGCAAATAATGAGTTCTGCCGTAACTTCCTCAAGACATATCTCACGTGTTTTCTGTGCTCGGTCAGTGTAGGAGAAGAAATAAGGATATCATCCAGATAAACGAGGACAAATTTCCCCAAAACCTCCCTGAACACCTCATTAATCAGTTCCTGGAAGACGGTGAGTGAGTTGCACAACCCGAAGGGCATAACGAGATACTCGTAGTGCCCGTCGGGCGTGTTAAACGCCGTCTTCCACTCGTCACCCTCTCTTATACGGATCAGGTTATATGCCCCCCTGAGATCGAGTTTAGTAAACACCCCAGCCTTAGTAACCTGGGAGAATAAATCGTCGATCAGGGGTAGAGGATAACGATTTTTCACAGTAATCTTTTTCAGACCCCTGTAATCGATACTCGGCCTGAGGCCACCATCTTTCTTCTTCACAAAAAAGAAAACTTGCCCCGGCCGAGGACCTAGAAGGGCGGATAAAACCTTTTGCCAAATTGTCCGTGATATATTCCTGCATAGACAGCTTTTCGGGCCTAGACAATTTATATAAATGACCCCTAGGAGGCATACAACCTGATCTTAAATCTATGGGGCAATCGAAGCTTAGATGGGGTGGAAGCTTGTCTGCAGCCCGGGGACAGAACACATCTGAAAAATCAGAATACTGTCTAGGCAAACCCTCCACCTGAACTTTCGTGGCGCACACCGTGACTTTCCCCAAACAATGCTGCTGACAAAAATAGGACCAACTTAATAATTGTCTGGAACTCCAGTCAATCTGAGGGGAATGCTTCTGAAGCCAAGGCATACCAAGGATCAACAAGGAGGTCGCCATTTTGAGAACAAGAAACTGAATTTGTTCTCTATGGAGAATTCCAATCTGACATAACAAGACAGGAGTCTGCGATAGAGATCGTTCTCCCTGCAGTGGTGAGTCATCCACTGCAGTAAGAACCACCTGCTGTCCCAACGACTGGAGAGGAAGTCCGAGCTGTACTGCAAAATCATAATCCATACAATTGGCTGCTGAACCTGAGTCTATGAATGCCTATGTATCCTGGACCTAATATTCCCAGGTAATTGTGCATGGAAAGAGCAACCTACAATCTCCTGTCGGAACAGCTGAATCGCCTAAGGTGGTACCACCAACCACCAGAGAGTGATGTAAAGTGTCCGTTTCCTTGAGACAATGCCGAACCCTCTGATCTGTCTCCGGCGACGGAAAACAGGATCCTGAACGAGAGCTCCCAACTCCCTCAGACTTGGACAACTGGAAGAAATCAATTTTTCTCGAGTTATCCTGAAAAAGCGAAGGACCTGGCCCAGCTTTCCTAATAATCTTACCCCGAATCTCTCTCTGATATTGAACTTGGCGATCAATTTTTATAGCCAAAGATATCGCCTCGTCGAGAGACCTCGGTTCGGGGTGGCCCAACATTAAATCGGCCACAGCGTCAGATAGTCCCGATAAAAAAACAATCAAGTAAAGCATGTTGCTCCCATCTAGTCGTCACCGCCCACCTTCTAAACTCTGCTGCATACACCTCTACAGTATTATGAGTTTGTCTGAGGGTCTTAAGCTTCCTCTCTGACGTTATAGCTAAATCGGGATCATCATATATAACTGCCATAGCTTCAAAGAAACCCTGCACAGAAGCCAAAACTTCATGGTTATCTGAAAGACTATAGGCCCATGCCTGTGAGTCTCCTGATAAGGTTTTGTAACGATCGGTGAAGCACAGAGAGGATCTGATTACCAGTATCACTGGAAATACAGATGTATACCAGATTATAAGTGATCTGCAGTATCATCGATAATCCGATATACCAGCTAACCTCTGTTCACCTGAGTAGAGTGTAGTGTTTTGGTGTAACAGTAACACTTTGAGGACAAAGCCTCAGCGCAGTCAGGAGTACTGCACGTATTCCTTCCGCAGACCTGGACTCTCCAAGACGGGAGGAGTCAGGCTGACAGTAAGAAGGATTGTCTGAAAGTAACCCTCTGGAGGAAGAGTCACTAACAGAACAGGGAACCGCCTCTAACAGTAAAGTCGGTTCTTGAGGTTGGACAAGCCAGGTCGTACACACACGGACAGATAAAGTACAAGATCAGGAGGCAAAGGCGGAGTCTAAGTACAGGCAGGGGTCGGCAACAGGGTATCAGATATATCGAGGCACAAGATCAGGAGGCAGAAGCAGGGTCTTAGGACGAGCCGGGGTTCGGCAACAGAGTATCAGAAATATCGAGGTACAAGATCAGAGTTCAGGAGGATAGTCAGGCAGGCAAAAGGTCAAAACAGATAATCACAATCAAACTAGTACTTTAAGCTATCAACAGAATCTAGCTAAGTGTAGGATTACAGCTCCAGCTGGTCCCGGCACACTTGCGGATCTGACTACGGATCTGGGTGCTCCCACATATGTGATCGCAACCCCAGACACCAGAGAAATGACCATCCAGCAGTATATATACACACACACATCTTCCCAGCACCTCCTCAAGTGCTGGACCAATGCGGAGTGGAGCCAGAGTCAGCTGACCTGCCTGGTCAGCTGACTCACTTCTGGCTGCTATAAATGGCCTGCCTCTCCGCGTGCACGCGCGTCCTTCTAAACCTGAAGGGACTACGAGTCCCAGCCACAGCAGCCCCGCTCTGCGATGTCTCCCCAGCGGGGACATGCGCGCTAACTGCCGTGTCGGACACGGCGGTTATTCCTCGCTCCGCCATGCCCAGACTGAGTGGAGGCGGCTGCCTCCCCGTGCTTAGCCACATCGTGCGCGGAAAGAGCCGCCTGCCGCTGACTCCTGGCGGCAGCTCTTCCGCGATTACTGACAGTACCCCCCCCCCCGAGTAGTGGACTCCGGACAGCTCCTTCCAGGCTTTTCTGGATGTAAGGCATGAAACTCTTCCCTTAATTCGTTCGCATGCATGCGACTCCCAGGTACCCATTGTCTCTCCTCAATGCCATACCCTTTCCAAGGCACTAAATATTGTACCGAGTTCTGTACAATGCGTGAGTCTAAAATTTTCTCCACCTCGTACTCAGGTTGGTCCTCCACCATCACAGGAGGAGGAGGAGTGGGACCCACATGAACCGCAGGTTTGAGTAAGGACACGTGAAACGACCTTACGCCCCGCATGCTGGCAGGAAGATCAATGGCGTAAGTGACGTTGTTGATTCTTTTAGTCACAGAAAATGGACCCACAAACCTGGGGCCCAGTTTGGCAGATGGCTGCTTCAAGGTCAAGTGACTTGTGGACACCCAGACTAAATCCCCTGGCTGAAACTTCCATTCCACGGACCGTCTCTTGTCCGCTTGACCCTTCTGACTCTGGAACGCCTTCTGCAAGTTCCCCTTAACAATTCCCCAGTTGTCCCTGAGTGACCTCTGCCAATCCTCCAGTGCTGGAAATGGAGAAGAGACAACGGGAAAAGGGGAGAATGTGGGCGACCTCCCTGTCACAATCTGGAATGGAGAGAAACCGGAAGAAGAACTCTTCAAATTATTTTGTGCGAATTCCGCGAAAGGCAGAAACTTTACCCAGTCACTCTGTGCCTCCGCAACGTAACATCTTAGGAATTGCTCCAAAGACTGATTAATTCGTTCAGTCTGCCCATTAGTCTGTGGGTGGTAGCCTGACGAGAAAGACAATTTCATGCCCATTTGGTGGCAAAATGCCCTCCAGAATCCAGACACGAATTGGACTCCCCTATCTGACACAATGTCTTCCGGAATGCCATGCAGCCGGAAGACGTGAATGATGAACAATTTGGCCAGTTCCTGAGCCGAGGGGAGTCCTTTCAGGGGCACAAAATGGGTCATTTTGCTAAAACGGTCGACTACCACCCAAATGACCGACATACCTTCAGACCTGGGCAATTCCCCTACAAAATCCATGGACAGGTGGGTCCATGGCTCACTCGGGGTGGGCAAAGGCTGCAACCTTCCTACAGGTGCCAGCCGGGAGGGTTTACTCCTGGCACACACCGCACACTCCTTGACATACTCCTTGCCAAAGAAGGCCACCAAGCACACCTGGCAATCAGATCCTGCGTTCTGGCAGCTCCAGGATGACCAGCATTCTTATGAGCGTGAAACAGTTGCAGAACTTGTAAACGAAATGGTAGTGGGATAAACATGACCCCCTCAGGTTTTCCCTCAGGAACATCCTGCTGAAAGGGACCCAAAACCTCTGTCCAATCCTCCCAGGTCTCCGTGGCTGCCAACACTAGTCTCTGCGGGATGATGGACTCAGGAGTGGGAGGCCATGCTGTCTCAGGTTCGAAACGTCTGGAGAGGGTATCTGCCTTGATGTTTTTGCTGCCTGGAGTGTACGTGATTATAAACCTGAACCTCGTAAAAAATAAAGACCAACGGGCCTGACGGGGACTTAGTCTCTTAGCCCCCTCGATGTATTCCAAGTTCTTGTGGTCAGTGTAAACTGTGATCGTGTGTTCTGCCCCCTCTAACCAATGGCGCCATTCCTCAAACGCCAATTTAATGGCCAGAAGTTCCCGGTTGCCTATATCGTAATTTTTTTCTGCGGGTGAAAACCTACGGGAAAAGTAAGCGCACGGATGTAATCTGCCCTGCAACCCTGACCGTTGAGACAGAACCGCCCCCACCCCAACCTCCGAGGCATCAACCTCCACAATAAAGGGAAAGGACGTGTCCACATGCCTCAAAATAGGCGTTGAGCAAAATAATTTCTTCAAGTGAGAAAAGGCTGCCACGGCCTCAGGGGACCAGTGGTTGGTATCTGCCCCCTTTTTCGTGAGACTGGTAAGGGGGGCAACTATCGTGTAGTACCCCTTAATGAACCTCCTGTAGTAGTTCGCAAAAACTAAAAATCTCTGTAGGGCCTTCAACCCCACTGGCTGTGGCCATTCCAACACGGCTGTGACCTTGGCAGGATCCATTGACAGGCCCGAGGTGGAAATTACATACCCTAGGAACGTGACAGTGGTCACTTCGAAAATACATTTTTACACTTTAGCATAAAGCATATTTTGTCTTAATTTGTTCAACACAAACTTAACATGGACCCTGTGCTCGGAGAGGTTATTGGAATAGATAAGTATATCATCAAGGTATACCAGCACGAATCTACCCAATACCTCCCTGAATACCTCATTGATCAATTCATGGAAGACGGCTGGCGCATTGCACAATCCGAAGGGCATCACTAAGTACTCGTAATGCCCGTCGGGTGTGTTGAAGGCCGTCTTCCATTCATCGCCCTTTCTAATGCAGATCAGGTTGTATGCACCCCTCAGATCCAATTTAGAGAAGATCTTTGCGTAAGTGACCTGCGTGAATAAGTCGTCTATCAATGGTAACGGATAGCGATTTTTCACCGTGATTTTATTGAGACCCCGGTAATTGATACAAGGTCGAAGACCTCCATCTTTTTTCTTAACAAAAAAGAAACCGGCCCCAGCAGGCGACCGGGAGGGCCGAATGAAGCCCTTGGCCAAGTTGTCACAAATATACTCCTGCATAGCCATCTTCTCTGGTCCGGACAAGTTATACAGGTGACCCCTAGGGGGCATACAACGAGCACGGAGATCAATGGGGCAATCGAAAGGGCGATGAGGAGGTAACTGATCAGCAGCCTTGGGACAAAATACATCTGAAAATTCAGAATATTCCTCGGGAACACCCTCCACGTGAATCTTGGTCTGACCTAATGTCACAGACACTGCTAGGAACAAAAGTCCGACCAACTGGTTAATTGTCCTGCAGCCCAATTAATCTGCGGCGAATGGAGCTGCAGCCAGGGCATACCTAGGACAATTGTGGAGGTAGACATGTGTAACACAAAAAAACTTAAACCCTTCTTGTGCAGGACCCCAATAATGACCTCCACCTCTGGTGTCTGAGACACTGGACGGTCCCTTTGTAGTGGGAAGTCGTCCACAGCAGTAACCTGGATAGGTGGTTTTACTGGGGCGAGTGGAATGCCCAACTTCTCTGCAAACTCTAAACTCATAAAGTTAGCAGCGGAGCCTGAGTCAACAAAGGCCTCCGTGGCTTCAGATTTGTCCCCCCATGTAATCGTACACGGAAGGAGCAAACGTTTTTCTCTTAGGGGTGTGAGTTGGGCGCCCAGGGTGTCACCCCTTACAACTCCTAGGCGGTAGCGTTTCCCGGCTTATTCTTATCCGGCTTAATGGGGCAGTCTCGTACCCTATGCCCCCCTTCACCGCAGTACAAACATAACTGTTCCGTCATTCTCCATCTTCTCTCCACTTGGGTCAGCTTAGACCGACCGATCTGCATCGGTTCAGGTGGAGGCATGACGGGAGATGATGAGACCGAAGGAGACGGAGATACCAGGGTTGCTGCGGGAGGTGCTGCGTAAGATGTTACCCTGACCCGATGAGTGCCCCTAGTCTGTCTTTGATGACGTAGCCTACGGTCGATTCGAATGGCCGATGAGATGGCCTCATCGACTGTTTTGGGCTCGGGTTGGCTTAACATTAGATCGGAGACCTCATCCGACAGCCCAGACAGGAAATAATCCAACAAAGCATAGGTATCAAACCTGGCTGTAACTGACCACCGACGAAATTCTGCCGCGTAATCTTCGACCGAGCCTTTGCCTTGCTGCAAAAGTTTGAACTTCCGCTCAGAGGTTGCAGCAAGGTCTGGGTCGTCGTATATTACTGCCATGGCTTTAAAGAATTCCTCTACCGAGGTCAGAGCTGTATCTGTGGGGGGCAGATTGTATGCCCAGGACTGGGAGTCACCAGTCAACAAAGTTTTAATAAATATGACCCGTTGGGTCTCAGTTCCCGAGGATCGGGGTCTCAACTCGAAATATGATAACACTCTACTCTTAAAATTCCGAAAGTCAGACTTGTGGCCGGAAAATTTATCAGGTACGGGCATACGAATGTCATCACTAGGAGGGGATCGCACCGAATCAACTGACGTCTGGAGGGTTCGCACAGAGCCTGATAGAGCATCAATTAAAGCTTTGTGCTGACCCAGTGCTTGATGAATGCTATCCACCGAAGTGGCAAGCACAGTCAGAGGGTCAGTGCGTGCGTCCATCTGTTTTTTGGTCTGGCGTTCTGTAACGATCGGTGAAGCACAGAGAGGATCTGATTACCGGTGATCTGCAGTATCACTGGGAATACAGATGTATACCAGATTATAAGTGATCTGCAGTATCACCGATAATCCGATATACCAGCTAACCTCTGTTCACCTGAGTAGAGTGTAGTGTTTTGGTGTAACAGTAACACTTTGAGGACAAAGCCTCAGCACAGTCAGGAGTACTGCACGTATTCCTTCCGCAGACCTGGACTCTCCAAGACGGGAGGAGTCAGGCTGACAGTAGGAAGGATTGTCTGAAAGTAACCCTCTGGAGGAAGAGTCACTAACAGAACAGGGAACAGCCTCTAACAGTAAGGTCGGTTCTCGAAGTCGGACACGCCAGGTCGTACACACACGGACAGATAAAGTACAAGATCAGGAGGCAAAGGCGGAGTCTAAGTACAGGCAGGGGTCGGCAACAGGGTATCAGATATATCGAGGCACAAGATCAGGAGGCAGAAGCAGGGTCTTAGGACGAGTCGGGGTTCGGCAACAGAGTATCAGAAATATCGAGGTACAAGATCAGAGTTCAGGAGGATAGTCAGGCAGGCAAAAGGTCAAAACAGATAATCACAATCAAACTAGTACTTTAAGCTATCAACAGAATCTAGCTAAGTGTAGGATTACAGCTCCAGCTGGTCCCGGCACACTTGCGGATCTGACTACGGATCTGGGTGCTCCTACGTATGTGATCGCAACGCCAGACACCAGAGAAATGACCATCCAGCAGTATATATACACACACATCTTCCCAGCACCTCCCCAAGTGCTGGACCAATGCGGAGTGAAGCCAGAGTCAGCTGACCTGCCTGGTCAGCTGACTCACTTCTGGCTGCTATAAATGACCTGCCTCTCTGCGCGCACGCGCGTCCTTCTAAACCTGAAGGGACTACGAGTCCCAGCCACAGCAGCCCCGCTCTGCGGTGTCTCCGCAGCGGGGACATGCGCGATTCCGCGCTCTGCCATGCCCTGCACGGGGACAGCCGCCTCAGACTGAGTGGAGGCTGCTGCCTCCCTGTGCTTAGCCACATCGTGCGCGGAAAGAGCCGCCTGCCGCTGACTCCTGGCGGCGGCTCTTCCGCGATTACTGACAGGTTTTTAACAAAATGACCCTCTGACTCTCTGACCCTGAAGCCATGGGACATACTTCAAAATATGAAAGGCATCGATTCTTAAAATTTTGGAAATCGGACCTATGCCCAGAAAATCTCTCAGGAAGAGGTAGTCTGGGCTCCAGAACAAGAGGGGATGACACTGGTATAGTATGTGTTGAAATGTCTTGTAAAGCTTCAGATAGTTGGAAAATCTGAGTCTGTTGAGTACTAACTGTGAGAGATAGTCGGTCAATAGCTATAATCAAGACTTCCACATGACCATCCAGTGTATCCATGATATCTGGTCTGCTGTTCTGTAGCAATTGGGTGCTGCAACTCAGACGTCTGATTATTTGTGATCTGCAGAATCACCAATAATACAGACGCTATACCTGATTATGTGGTGATCTGCAGTATCACCAATAATACTAGTATAGCTAGCTGAGAATAAGGTGTGGTGTTTGGTGCAACAGTATAGACTTCTCCAGAGGAGCTGGAGGGTCTACCAACAAAAATAACAATACCCTACCAGAGGAGCTGGCAAAGTACTAATAATGAAAGAATTAAAGAAGTTTGGCTAAACCTTACCAGAGGAGCTGGTAAGGTACTAACAGCACAAATGACTGAATAGTTTAACTAGACCTTGCCAGAGGAGCTGGTAAGGTGCTAACAGCACAAATGTCTGAATAGTTTAACTAGACCTTGTCAGTGAAGCTGGCAAGGTACTATCAGTCACTGGAGCAATGCAAGTAAGTATGGACCTCACCAGAGGGACTGGTAGGTTCTAATAGCAAGAGCACCTCACCAGTGGCCAGGGCCCACTGGTGAGTAGAGTAGTCAGACAGGCAAGGTTCAATAACAGGCAGGTAGAGTTAGTACAAAATCAGCAGGCGAGAGAGTAGTTAATATCAGGCAGAGGTTCAGCAACTAAAGTCAGAAAGGCAGAGGTACAGAATCGTTTATCAATAGCAAGGTCAGAGAGTAGCCAGAATCATACACAGGTTATCAGAATACAATGTAATAATAACTAACTATAGATAGATGTATATGCAGTGTTTGCAATATACATCTATCATCAACAGGAACTTCACTAGGTCTGAGCACTAACACGAGTGTATTCGCAACAGCAGACGAGTTGCCAATGATCTGTGAAGGCTTAAGAAGCCGAGGAGAGCCCAGCGCCACGCCCCCTAGCAATCAGCCAATCCGAGCGGCGCGAGTCACTCCTGACGTCAGCCGACCGGCAGGTCAGCTGACGAGTCTTCTACCAGCATAAAGGTCCTTTCTCCGCGCGCGTCCGTGCGATACAGAGACCCTATGAGCAAGAGACAATGCCGTTCCCGGCGTGCTGGACGCCGCCAGGACGGATAAGGCCTGTGAACAAGGAACGAAGGCGGCTGCAAGTATAGCATGCGTATCCGCAGCCGCCAAGTTTACAGATGTTACAGCCTGCCTAATCCTAATGCCCCCTTTCTCCACTGCAAATAATGTAAAGACAAAAAGCGATACGTTTCTCTCATAATACGTTTCTAAATGATAATTAACAAAATTATAATCCTCAAAACAAAATGTAAAAATGATTTAAAAAAGTAGCATTTCAAAATGTTGAAAAGTAAAAATAATTTACAGAAATGATAATTGTCAAAACAAATGTTATGATTTTTTCAAAACACGAATTCTGAAAACTAAAAATGTTATTCAGATGGACGCAGAGCCAGGCACTCCAATCGTGCATTTTTTTGCCCAATAGCTACTTAACATTAGGTTAAATGGTGCCACACGATTTGTCTACTTCTCATATACGCCCAATTTTCCTGCCTCCATCTCGCAGAGTCTCTAATTTCCTGTTCCAATGATTGCTATGATTAAAGCAGCAAGGAAATCAGCCTTTTCATTCTTCGTATTTTGGTATGGTCAGTACCTGATGATCTCCTCAAATAATGATCTTATATTGGTCCAGAAGTATGCACCTTTGCATAAACTTGAAAACATCCCGTTTTCTGAGTGTTGTTTGTTGTGGACCAGCCGCCACAGACTACATTCTGTGAAGTGCTATACTGTTACTTTAGTAATGAATTGTATGTTTTTTTCATTACATTTAAGTTCAGCCATATTTCCAGAAGGTGGCAGCATTAGCAGAGCATGTAATCTGTATCCATTGTTTCTTGATAAAAACAGTATTTAGTACACCACTATATTATCTATCTATCTATTTTATCTATCTATCTATCTATCTATCTATCTATCTATCTATCAGTTTGGTGTTCATTTTATATAGAATTGTATTCATTTATTTTTAAGTTTAATCTCCTAAAAGTGTCAGTGTATGCCTGCCTTATTATTATTGTCTGTCTAGTAATTCTATGATTTTATCGATGTTTGTTGGGTTTTTAAAAATGCTCTAATCTGTGATATAAATACCAAATCTAATTTGTTAACAAAATGCTTACCTAATCTAATTTTTTTTGCAGCAAAAATTTAACAAGTTGTCTAAATAAAAACGATTGCTGCTTTCGTAGATTGCTGCTTTCGTATACAAGTGCAATGAGGTTCACAGATGGAAAACTGTCAGGACCTAGGTCCTGACATCACACTGTGGGAGGGGTCTCACCACAATATTAGCCATACAGACCCCCCTGATGCTCTATTTGAGAAAAGGTAAATATTTTTTGTAGGAAAGGGGGTAACAGCTACTGAGTGGAATGAAATTCAATCCTTGGTTAAAGTTCCTCTTTAATCCACCAGCAACAAGAAAATACACAAAATAATCTTTAAATACTTTTCCACCTACTTTTTGGTACTTTTTCAATTGCAAAGTGCTGAAAAGTTATTTTAAAGAGAAGATTAAAAACTATCTCCTTGGAGAAAACGCAGGAGAAACATTTAATTGCTTATGGGTCCTTATTCACTCTGGTTTCACAGTGGGATGTTAAAGTCCCACGTTACAGCAGCCAGTAACGCAGCCTAACTCACAGCACTGTAAAATCAATTGTGCTGTTCACAGTGCACACCTTGCGTTAGATAGTAACGCAGCACATTTAAACAAAGTGCTGCATGCTGTACGTTATACTGGGCTAAGCAGCGTTAGACTGCTTGCACATGCCCAGTAATGTTGGAGGAGGAGGTCTCCCCTCCTCCTCCGTGGCCAGCCACATGGCTAATTAATATTCACTGCACTGCAGATACTCGTGGTGGGACTGTAGTGTTGTCCGGATAATGAACGCATCGTTCATTTGATCTGGATCTCTTTTGTGAGTCGAATCATCCGGATCATCACAATGAAAGATTCTGTTCACAGTGGATGTCTGTCTGGGAGAAACAGGAACATACAGAATGTACAGTGCAGGGAAAGTCCTGTCCTGCTAGTCATTTCACCCAGTCTGCTTCCCTAGTAAAATGATTCAAATGATTCGGTTCAAAGATCCGGATCTTTTCAATGATCCGAATCCTTAAAAAGATCCGGACTTCCTATCACTAACCTGGAGCGGCTGCTTTGAGAGCTGCATAACGCAGCTCAATCTGACGTCCAACTTCAACACCACCATGCGTTGTGTTAGGGGCACGTTATGCGACCATAACGTCCCCTTTAACGCAACGTCTTAGTGTGTAAGTAGCCTCAATTCACATTTTCAAGTTTTCTTGAGGTGATATCTTCACAATTTATCAATAAAATGCATTTTAAGCCACCAGCAAGCAAGACACTTAAAGTCATTGTGACAGTACTTTTGTTACGTCCAAATTACAATACATTCAAATGCAGAGTGCTATCTTAAACAGAAGATGAAACATGATCAACTAGGGGAAATCTTACAGAAAAAAAGTGAATTGAATGAGGACCATTGCGCTGATTCCCAAAGCTTTTCTGTTGAATTTACTAATTAACTCACAATGGATGCAATCCAATTCACTTTTCCTCTTAAGTTTTCTAATAGTAAATCATTTTTATCACTGTGAAGAAACGCGGAAAAGCCGCCGCATGGACGCAGGATGAGGCGGCTGTTTCCTCGGCTGGCATAGCGGAACGCGGAGAAACCGCCGCATCTGACGCGGCGGTTTGTACGCACAGGCCTGCTACTGACAGTCTGACCAGGCGCGGGGAGGCCACCGCATGTGCGGAAGCTCAAGCTTTTGCATCAAGGCAAGGGTCCGGTCGAGGATTACGCAGCGGAAATTAGGAGGTGGTCAGTTTCAGCCAGGTGGGACACTTATGCCTCCTTGCGCGTACGCGCGTCATGCAGTGAGTGAGGGCCGGCGAAGGAGACCCCACAGGAACCAACTGCGCGGCGGAGTCCGCCGAGCATGCGGACTCTGCTGTCCACACTGCCCAGCTCGGTGGCACGCCAGCGGTGAGAGCCTTGGAAGCGGAGCCCGCTGCCACATGCATACTGGCAGCGGGTCCGCTATCCCTTACAGTACCCCCCCCCCCTTGAGGAGTGGACTCCGGACACTTCCCACCTGGTTTCCCAGGATGTAACTGATGAAACCTTTTCCTCAATCTCTCGGCATGCATGCGACCCACTGGTACCCAAGATCTATCCTCCACACCATACCCCATCCAATGGACCAGATACTGCACAGAATTCTGTACCAAGCGAGAATCCAAGATCTTTTCCACCTCATATTCTGACTGGCCCTCCACCCCCACTGGGGGGAGGGGGGGGGGAATCCACATATACTGCCGGCTTTAACAACGAGACGTGGAGTGATCTCCCACTTCTCATGCTGGCTGGGAGGTCAATCACATAAGAAACGTCATTGATCTTTTTGGCCACCCGATAAGGCCCTATAAACCTGGGACCCAACTTGGTGGACGGATGTCTGAGTGCCAAATGTCTGGTCGACACCCACACCATGTCCACCGGGGTAAAGTGCCATTCAACAGATCGCCTCTTGTCTGCCTGTTTCTTCTGATTTTGAAAGGCTACCCCTAAACTCTTTTCTACCTGTGCCCAAAGCTCTTTTAAAATCTTCTGCCACTCTTCCAGGGCTGGGAAGGGAGAGGAACACACCGGTAAAGGGGAAAATTTAGGAGATCTTCCTGACACAACCTGAAAAGGGGACCACCCCGTAGAGGAGCTTTTCAGGTTGTTGTGCGCAAATTCCGTGAAGGGCAAAAACTTAATACATTCAGTTTGCGCATCAGCCACATAACACCTGAGAAATTGTTCTAGTGCCTGATTAACCCTTTCGGTCTGTCCGTTGGTCTGTGGATGGTACCCAGACGAATTCATACCCAAACTACGGCAAAAATCCCTCCAAAATCTAGACACAAATTGTACTCCCCTATCGGAAACCACATCATCCGGAATCCCATGCAAGCGGAAAATGTGCTGTAAAAAGAGATCCGCCAACTCTTGAGCCGAAGGAAATCCTTTCAGGGGGACAAAATGGGCCATTTTGCTGAACCTGTCTACGATTACCCATATGACTGTCATACCCTCAGACCGAGGAAGCTCGCCGTCCATGGACAGATGGGTCCATGGTTCACTCGGCACCGGCAGGGGTTGCAGGGTACCCACCGAGGCCTGGCGAGAAGGTTTGCTCCTGGCACACACAACACATTCCCTGACAAACTCTCTGCAATCAGAGGCCAATGAAGGCCACCAAACACACCTCGTGAGTAAGTCCAGAGTGTGAGTGACCCCAGGGTGACCTGCATTTTTATGGGCATGAAAACAACATGATCTGTAATCGGAAGGGAAGTGGTACAAACAAAACCCCCTCTGGTTTCCCTTCCGGAGTATCTAACTGGTAGGCAGCTAATGTGACTGCCCAATCCTCCCAGGTCTCAGTGGCAGCAAGCACCACCTTGTGAGGTAGAATGCTCTCGGGAATTGCAGATTGCGCTGTCTCAGGCTCGAAACATCTGGAGAGAGCATCCGCTTTGATGTTCTTACTACCTGGGGTATACGTGATGACAAATCTGAAATGCGAGAAAAATAAAGACCAGCGGGTCTGACGAAGACTAAGCATCTTGGCCCCTTCAATGTACTCCAATTTCTAATGGTCTGTGAAGACCGTGATCGTATGTTCTGCCCCCTCTAGCCAGTGGCGCCACTCCTCAAAGGCCAACTTAATGGCCAACAGTTCCCGATTGCCAATGTCGTAGTTTCTCTCCGCCGGAGAGAATTTGCGGGAAAAGAAAGCACATGGGTGCAGTTTACCCTGAAGTCCTGTACGCTGAGACAGCACAGCTCCAACCCCGATCTCCGATGCATCTACCTCCAAGATGAAAGGAAGGGTAACATCTACGTGTCTCAGAATGGGTGCAGAACAAAATAACCCATTCAGGGTATCGAAGGCTGCCTGGGCCTCCGATGTCCAATGATATGGATCAGCCCCCTTCTTGGTAAGGGGGGCAACTACTGAGGAAAACCCCTTGATGAACTTCCGGTAGTAGTTGGCAAAACCAAGAAATCTCTGTAGTGCCTTCAAGCCTACCGGTTGGGGCCACCCCAAGACTGCGGAGACCTTTTCTGGGTCCATAGAGAGACCTGAAGTGGAAATAATGTAACCCAGAAAAGGAATCTGAGTGACTTCAAAGAGACACTTCTCTAATTTTGCATACAGCGCATTCTGTCTCAATTTCTTTAACACGAATTTGACGTGTTTACGATGTTCAACAAGATTTGGGGAGAAAATCAATAAATCATCTAGATACACGAGTACAAACTTTCCCAACACTTCCCTGAAAACTTCGTTGATCAACTCCTGGAAGACGGCCAGGGCGGTACACAGCCCGAAGGGCATAACTAGATACTCGTAATGCCCGTCGGGCGTGTTGAAGGCCGTCTTCCACTCGTCACCGTCCCTGATGCATACCAGGTTGTATGCCCCACGTAAGTCCAATTTTGAAAAAATACTGGCACTAGTTATCTGAGCGAAAAGATCGTCTATCAAGGGTAGAGAATAGTGATTCTTTATGGTGATCTTGTTTAGACCACGGTAATCAATACAGGGTCTAAGACCACCGTCTTTTTTTGCACAAAAAAAAACCCCGCCCCGGCCGGTGACCGGGAAGGATGGATGAAACCCTTTGCCAGATTTTCTGCAATGTATTCCCGCATTGCCAGCTTCTCAGGCCCTGACAAATTATAGAGATGACCTCTAGGGGGCATACAACCAGATCTCAAGTCAATGGGGCAGTCGAAAGTCCGATGAGGTGGGAGTTTATCAGCGGAC
Source organism: Hyperolius riggenbachi (assembly GCF_040937935.1). Lineage (NCBI taxonomy): Eukaryota > Metazoa > Chordata > Amphibia > Anura > Hyperoliidae > Hyperolius > Hyperolius riggenbachi. Next base: position 108,600,904 of record NC_090653.1, read on the forward strand.
TTAGGGCAGAACACGTCAGCAAATTCAGTGTATTGTGTTGGCACCCCTTTAACCTCCACCTTGGTGGTACAAATAGCTACTTTCGCCAAACAATGATTATGACAGTATGGTGACCAACTGAGTAACTGTCCTGACGCCCAGTCAATCTGCGGGGAGTGGAGCTGCAACCAGGGAATACCAAGGATAATGGTGGAGGTTGTCATGCGTAGCACTAGAAACTGTAATTTCTCTTTGTGTAAAACCCCTATCGTGCATGACAACAGTGGAGTCTGAGAGAGAGGTTGTCTGTATTGCAATGGAGAGTCATCTACTGCAGTGACGGTTTAATGAATGTAAGGGAACTCCCAATCTTTTTACAAACTCCTAGTCGATAAAATTGGCTGCTGAACCGGAGTCCACGAAGGCCTCAGTGCACGCGGCCCGGCCTTCCCAAGAAATAGAACAAGGTAAGAGTAAACGATTATTGTTCAGAGGTAACGTCTGCTCGCCTAGGGTGCTATCTCCAACTACTCCTAGGCCGCAGAGTTTCCCGACTTCTTGGGGCAATTTTTTGCAAAGTGACCCTCCTCTGCACAATACAGACAAAGCCTCTCAGACCTCCGGCGATTCCTCTCCACTTGTGTCAAGCGGGAATGTCCGATCTGCATTGGTTCATCTGTGGGTAGGGTAGGAGACGAGGAAGCATTGAAGAGTGACCTTAGTGCAGTTTTCCCTCTTGACTGACGCTGATAGCGTAACCGGCGGTCCACTCGGACGGCCAACGAAATCGCGTCATCAATAGACTTAGGCTCAGGGTGACCCAACATTAGCACGGAGACCGCGTCTGACAGACCTGAAAGGAAGCGGTCCAACAACGCATATGACCCACACCTAGCCGACACAGCCCATTTCCGAAATTCTGCCGCATAGACTTCAACAGAATCCTGACCCTGTTTAAGATTTTTAAGCTTCCTCTCGGCAGTGATGGAAGCGTCCAGATCATCATATATTATAGCCATTGTTTTAAAAAATTCCTGGACTAAGGTCAATGCCGCATCTTCCGGTGGTAGACCGTATGCCCAGGTTTGTGAGTCCCCGGTTAATAAGGTCTTTATAAACGTCACCCTTTGAAGCTCAGAACCTGATAAATTTGGCCTTAATTCAAAATAGGACAATACTCGATTGCGGAAATTCTGGAAGTCAGACCTATGACCTGAGAACTTCTCAGGTACTGCCATATGAAGATCTGTGACCGAAGGGGATTGCATTGTGGTAACAGTCGTTTGAAGGACCTGCACAGACCCAGTCAGTTGATTGACCTGGGTCTGTTGCGTATTAACCACCTCGATGAGGTTATTTACCGAGGTGGTCAAAGCCTCAACCTGGCTACGTAATGCATCCATAATGTAGTCTGCTGTTCTGTCACGAGCTGCCCAGCGCCGCCCCAGAGCCCCAGCCAATCCACAGAGTAGTTGGAGTCAGCTGACCGGCCTGGTCAGCTGACTCCCCGTTTAGAGGCATAAAGGTCCTGCCTCCTCGTGCGCGCGTGCGTCATGCAGTGAGTGAGGGCCGGTGAAGGAGACCCCACAGGAACCAACTGCGCGGCGGAGTCCGACGAGCATGTGGACTCCGCCGTCCGCACTGCCCCGCTCGGCGGCACGCCAGCAGTGAGAGCCTGGGAAGCGGAGCCCGCTGCCACATGCATACTGGCAGCGGGTCCGCTATCCCTTACACCAGTACTGCTAAAATCAAGCTATAGCTAACACCCTGTGCTGCACACCTGGGGGTAGTGCCACCACCTTATAGGGGAAGTTTAACAGGTCCCCCCTTCGTGCTTGCACCCACCAAAAGAGCGTCTTGCTCTATTGCATATCAAATCAGATCCACACTCCTTTGCCAGCCAAGGGGATGTAGACAGATGTTAAGCATAGTTCCTTTTAATAAGATAAAAACATCTCGCAGCTTTACAGTCACAAGTTTTTGGCTCCACCACGGACAAACAGAGCCACTCGCTTCCAATGTGTATTCCTGCTTCCGGGTGACGTCAATGAGTCGGAGGAGCGCAGTGATGTCACCCGGAAGCAGGAATACACAGTGGAAGCGAGCGGCTCTGTTTGTCCGTGGTGGGGCCAAAAATTGCAACTGTAAGCCTGCGAGATGTTTTTATCTTATTAAATGGATCTATGCTTAACATCTGTCTACTTCCCCTTGGCTGGCAAAGGAGTGTGGATCTGATTTGATATGCAATAGAGCAAGACGCTCTTTTGGTGAGTGCAAGCACGAAGTAGGGACCTGTTAAACTTCCCCTATAAGGTGGTGGCACTACCCCCAGGTGTGCAGCACAGGGTGCCAGCTATAGCTTGATTTTAGCAGTACTGGACAATATGTGCGTTTTATGATTTTACAGGGAAAAAGAAGTATGCGCAGTGATTGATCTAATTGTAACCAGCACTAAATAAAAGAGCAAAAACATTTATGTAAAGGTATAATTACAAATTATAGAGCCCAATAGCAAAATGCTCCCCTCTCAGGGCCGGCCTTAGGTTTTACAGCGCCCTGAGCGTAACCAGATTTTGGTGCCCCCCCCCATTCATCGTAGGCAGATCCCCCCTTAGTGTATAAAGGCTACTAGTCTTGCAGATCCCCTTTTAGTGTATTTAGGCAGCAGATCCCCCAGCCCCCCCTTAGTGTATCTAGCCTAGGCATATTCCCCTTTTAGCGTAGGGAGGTTGGGGATGGGGAACATTACTTTTTTGCGGGTCTTTTCTTCCACCTGTCTGTCATAAAGACAGGTTTTTTATTGCAGTCTGCAGACTCTGTGCCAGTGTAGCTGGGATGGATTCTGGGAGCAGGAGAGGAGAAGATAGCCAGGACTCATCACTCAGGACAGGAGGACAGGGCAGGGTGGCACACGAGCTGCCAGGGGCGTAGCTAGAAATCATGCCCCCCCCCCCTTCAAAAAAACCTTTGTGTCCCCTCCCCCTGCACCAGTTTTAGATAGCCAGAGGTGCCACAAGTATTAGATAGCCCCCCCAGTATTAGTTAGGCAGTGTGCTCACCCCTCCTCTCCCCCCCCAGATAGAATAGGTAGCCAGTGTGCTTCCCTCTCCCCCCCCCCAAGTTAGTACAGCTAGCCAGTGTGCTTTCTTCCCTCCCCCGTTAGTATAGGGGGCCAGTCTGATATCCCCCTCCCCCCACCTATTAGTATAGGTGGCCAATGTTCCCACCTCCCCCAGTTAGTATAGATGGCCACTAACCAAGGGGCTTTCACTCCCTCCCTCCCCTCTGGCCCCCTCCGTTAGTATAGGCGGCCAGCAGTGTGTAACAGAGAACTCACCTCTCCAGACGGCTCCACCGGCGATCTATCGCCTCCATGCTTCTCGTCACATGGCCTGACGTTGGGTCACATGACAAGAAAGGACACTGCTGTCATAGAGACGTGAAATATGGAGGAGCTGGTTGACCCGTCCAGAGAGGTGAGTTTCCTGCATTACAGAGGGCTAGTTCACACTCGGAATGCAAATTGCGAATCACGATTTTGCCACGATTTGCGTTGTGATTCCTGTTCAATAAAACGAGAATCACATCTCAATCGCTCCCAAAGTGCTGCATGCAACATGTTTGCGATTCATGCAAATCGCAAATGCTGCAGTGAGAATGATCACATAGGCATACTTTAGCAGCAGCGCTTTGCGGTTCATCAGCAAAGTGCTGAAAAGCGCAGGTGAGGTAAAACTGGGGGGAGTACAGATACATGTCATGCTGCAGGACATCTTCAAAACAAGGTGCTGGTAGACAGTCTGGCTCTGGGGAGGGGAGGGCAGTTTGTGAGCTAGTCGCTGGGGAGCAGGCACAGACCTTACTCTAATTAGAAAGGATTGCAATGCAGACTGCTCTGAAGAAGGATGCTAAGTGAAAAAAACAACAACAAAAAAACAGATCAACGTCTAGACGAAGGGACTTACAAGTAGAGTTATGTGCATTGCTGACTTTTAGTGAAGTTTACACAAGTTCCCTTGAAGTCCGCTGACACCCTACTGAGTGACTCTCGTGGGTTTACTGAATAAATGTTCTAGCACAATAAATAGTAAGGCAGTGTCACTGTGTCATGCATGCAGTGGAGATTTATTTACCTGTGTCATCTCTGCTGAGATGTGCACAGCAGATAGTCGGATAGTCCCACTCCCGGGGCAGTGAGAGGAGGATGTGTGCGGAGAGGGGGGCGAGGCAGCAGCACTCAGCCTAGCCAGCATCATATCCTGTGCGTTCCAGGACATCTCTCTCTCTGACTCTGTGCTGCTACTCTATTCTGCCCAGTGAGAAGTCAATTGACATTCTAATGTATGCAGACTAGGAGTGCAGCACACACAGGCAGGCAGCAACAATATAACAGTTTCCTGGTCTTTGCGCCCTTTACCCGCAGCAGCACCAGGGGGCGGAGCTACCATGCAAAACGGACCCAGACGGAGCCCGCAGCGCAACAGGCAGTTAAATAGCAGATATGCGCCCAGGGCAGCAGGAGCACCCCCCTGGAAGCCGGCGCCCTGAGCGATTGCTCCGGTCGCTCAGGTCAAAAGCCGGCCCTGTCCCCTCTCTGCTTGCTGAGTCTTCCCTTGTCCCCACAACTAACCAACATACATTCTCCTATTAGATGGCAGGGAGAGGTGGGAGTGCTTTCCAAAGCAGGATGTATATGAATAACTTCCAGCATAGGTGTGCAAAGCCTAATTATAGATAGGGTACACATCTTGCCAAATAAACATTATTGGAGGGTGTTAGCTTCCAAAACAGTTTGCCTGCAAAGTATTCCGTACTGAACCCTTCCAATGCGATGAGGAAGGAAGTCCTTTCGGAAGGAACTCTAGCCTATAACTAAATAAAAAATAAGCATATGTATACCTGGGAGCAGCTGGCTAAAAATGGTTTACACATTATTTATATAGACAGCAGGGGATACATGGCAGCACATCCTAAGACCATGCCGCCTCTGAATGACTAAAAACAGAGGCGTGCAGAATCCCCTAGAGTTAACATACACACCTTGTATTCAAAACAGATCCTACAATTACAAGGTGTGTATGTTGCCTTTAGGGGGGGGGGGGGGCAATGCTTGCCCCTAATATCGACATGCAGAGACAACACACAGCAATATTACCAGTACTACTACAGCAGTGTATCACCAGTTATGCAATTAGTGCGACCCATGGTAATCAGATACCATGAGTGTTACTATGGTAATGCTGCGGTAGTACTGGTAATATTGCTGATACTGCTGTTGTAGTACCAGTAATATTGCCATGTGCTGTCTCCATGCGGCAATATTACCACTAGTTAGTGCATCATCATGCCCTGCTGTATCTCATCACTTGTGCTTGCTGAATTATGTGATGATTTTAAATAGGGAAACAGGTGTGTTTGGCAGTGCATATATCTACCTTGTTTTCTTGAATTGCCATGGTTATTTTTCTGTCTGCACAGGCCTGAAAACATTTTTCAAAACACTCCTTTGGGTTTGGTTTGCATATAAAAATAGTTTTTATTTACTTTACAAGTAGCCAATGCAACTTTAAATGAGAATTTAAGGAGTAAATAGTAAAAGTGGATTGTGGGTCCAAAGGCTTGTGTGTTGTGTGCGGGTAGCCGGGCTGCAGGTCGGGTGTTGGTATCAGATTCACCAGAAACCGGGTTGTGGATCGGGTGCGGGTTTGGAAAGTTAGACCCATGCAAGCCTCTACATTTCAGGTGTACTTTAAAAGGAAATAAATATGGCAGCCTCCATATCTCTCTCACTAGAGTGTCCCTTTAAATGACAAAACAATAAATTGAGGTATAGGTACAGTGGGATGCAAAAGTTTGGGCAACGTTGTTTATCGTCATGATTTTCCTGTATAAATCGTTGGTTGTTACAATAAAAAATGTCAGTTAAATATATCATATAGGAGACACCCACAGTAATATTTAAGAAGTGAAATGAAGTTTATTGGATTTTCAGAAAGTGTGCAATAATTGTTTCAACAAAATTAGGCAGGTGCATAAATTTAGGCACCACAAAAAAGAAATGAAATCAATATTTAGTAGATTCTCCTTTTGCAGACATTACAGCCTCTAAATGCTTCCTTTAGGTTCCAATGAGTGTCTGGATTCTGGATGAAGGTATTTTGGACCATTCCTCTTTACAAAACATGTCTAGTTCATTCAGGTTTGATGGCTTCCGAGCATGGACAGCTCTCTTTAACTCACACCACAGATTTTCAATTATATTCAGGTCTGGGGACTGAGATAGCCATTCCAGAACATTATACATGTGCCTCTGCATGAATGCCTTAGTGGATTTTGGGCAGTGTTTAGGGTCGTTGTCTTGTTGAAAGATCCAGCCCTTGCACAGCTTCAGCTTTGTCACGGATTCCTGGACATTGGTCTCCAGAATCTGCTGATACTGAGTGGAATCCATGCATCCCTCAACTCTGACAAGATTCCCATTCCCTGCACTGGCCACACAGCCCCACAGCGTGATGAAACCACCACCATATTTTACTGTAGGTAGCAGGTGTTTTTCTTGAAATGCTGTGTTTTTCCTCCATGCATAACACCCCTTGTTATGCCCAAATAACTCAATTTTAGTTTCATCAGTCTACAGCACCTTATTCCAAAATGAAGCTGGCTTGTCCAAATGTGCTTTATCATACTTCAAGCAGCTCTGTTTGTGCTGTGGGCGGAGAAAAGGCTCCCTCTGCATACAGCATCTCCTTGTGTAAAGTGCGCCGAATAGTTGAACGATGCACAGTGACTCCATCTGCAGCAAGATGATGATGTAGGTCTTTGGTGCTAGTCTGTGGGTTGACACTGACTGTTCTCACCATTCGTCGCTTTTGTTTATACGAGATTTTTCTTGATCTTCCATTTCAAGCCTTAATTTGAATTGAGCCTGTGGTCTTCCATTTCATCAATATGTTCCTAACTGTGGAAACAGCTGAAATCTCTGAGAAAACTTTCTGTATCCTTCCCCTAAACCATGATGGCGAACAATCTTTGTCTTCAGGTCATTTGAGAGTTGTTTTGAGACCCCCCTCTTGCTACTCTTCAGAGAAAATTAAACAAGGAGGGAAACTTGCAACTGACTGCCTTAAATACTTTCTTGTAATTGGATTCACCTGTGTATGTAGGTCAGGGGTCACTGAGCTTACCAAGCCAATGTGAGTTCCAATAATTAGTTCTAAAGGTTTTGGAAGCAATAAAATAACAACAGTGCCCAAATGTATGCACCTGCCTAATTTTATTTAAACTATTATTGCACACTTTCTGTAAATGCAATAAACATCATTTCACTTCTCAAATATCACTTTGTGTGTCTCCTATATGATATATTTAACTGAATTTTTATTGTAACCACCAACGATTTATACGATTTAAATCATGCCTAAACTTTTGCGTCCCACTGTATGTATATCCTCAAGGTTATTTTGTGCTTAAATGTACGCTTCAGATTCAAACAAAAATACAAAACATTTTCTACATAACATTGTTCTGCATTATTCATGTGATAAAGCAAAATACAAACACCTAATGGCTTTGAGATATGTCACTTTTTTTGATTGCTTGCATTAGTCAATGAACCAACAGGAGTTGTAGAAAAACATGGTCTATATTTAGTATGTGGGGAGAAGACAATTACAGTAAACAGCTCATTGAAGGGCACTAACATTTCTCTGCCTGAATTCCTAACTCTTGCTTGAGGCTAAGCTCTGGCTCGATTATCTTCCACTGCATGACAGATTTGATATTATTTATGGTAGATGCCTGATAAACCATTTAAAAATTACTGAAGGCATTAATGTATTATATACACGCAATTTTTGAAGATGCTCATTTCTGATTAGCAGTCTTCACAGATTCACAAGAGTAAACAATAAAACATTATGCATTCTTTCCATGTGTTGGTACAGAGGCATATTGGATGTAGGAACTTATTTCCATGTTCCATAACCCCTGAATGGTAAGCAGCTTCCTAGCTGCTGCTTCTGACCTCTCCATGATAAAGATCGGAGGTTCACTTTCTCTTAGTACTCCGATGTTAAATGCAGAATGAACACCTGCAAATTTGCTTAGCCTAATGGCAATTACAACCACTGGAGCAAAAATGTAATTTAAAATAAATGTGTGTTTTTTCTGTTTCCTTTTAAAGTAACAACTGTGCTCTGTCCTCTATGCTGGTAAAGGAAATCTAAACGTAATTGAATAAAACCATACCACTGTTCTATGCTGATTAATTCATTACGAGCCTATGTCGGATGTTCCTCTCCAACTAGCATGGCACTTCCTTAGGTAGGGCAAAGTAAGAGGTTCTGCAAATAGAAGGGGTCATGGTCCTAGGTGCAGATTAGACAGTTACTACTACCGTGAAGAAAACAATTCACCATGTTCTGCAAAAAAAAAAAAATTAGGATTAACATGAAATTGGGTCCTAGGCAAGATACCCAATTTGGCTACGTCTGTTGTCCACCTGGTTTCTTAATAAAGTAAAATGGTGTTGCACATATGATGAATAAACTCCACAGTGCAATAGGGATGGGTAGAGGCTGAGTGTTTATTGAGGATGAAATGATGTGGAATGAGATGGAGGGCATTCTTTTATTAGGACAGGGTCAGAGTAACTACATAAAATCTTACATAACACAACATTATATTACTCAGAAATAACACCAATGCAAATACAGTGCAGCATACTGTAAAGGATAGCGGAGATGCCGCCGCATGGGCAAGCGGCAGGGCGGCCATCTCCGCGTTCCAGCCGGCGGCTTCTGCCGCGCAGCTACATGCTGCTGGCTCGCCTGGTCCTTCTAGTGCACACAGATTAAGAGCTACGCCCGCGCCAGGCGACAGGACCTTTATGCAGGTAGAAGGGGAGTCAGCTGATCAGGCTGATCAGCTGACTCCAGCTATGCTCCGGATTGGCTGAGTGACTGGGGCGGCGCTGTGGAGTGCTCTGGGTATATACAGGGCTTGCCTGTCAGTTGCAAGTTGTCTGCTGTTGTGAATGCTAACGTGTGAGCGCTCAGACCCTAGTCAGATCTTACAGTGTGTTAGAACCAGCCGGAGCTGGGAATTCACACTTAGTCAGATTCTGTTGATAGCTTTAAATACTATTATATTGTTAGACTTGTGTACCATTCTTTAGTCTAGTTCCCAGGTGTTGAAACCAAGGACTTCCCACCTAGACTAGGATTGCTTTATTACTACTGTATTATCTGTTATGATCTCTCGCTCTCCTGACTACTCTCTTGGTTGCTGATTTGGTACGTCTGCCTATCTGTCTACTGTTGCCAACTCTGTCTGTACATGGATACCGAATCAGTCTTCCGCCTCTGTACTGTATCTGTCCGTTCGTTGCTGACCTTGCTTGTCTGACCTTTCTATCCCCACTAGTGGGCCTACCACTAGTAAGGGAAATCTTAAGGGCTGTCACCTAACCCTTAGGTGATCAGTCTTACTGTACTATCTGTGACACTTGTTCCTCAGGTGTCTGTTAGTTGCAAATAGTGTCTGTTGATCATCTGTCCCTCAGGAGATCATCTTGCAGCACAGTCAGTGGTCCCTGCTCCTCAGGGGTCCACTGGCTGCAGTACAGTCTGGTTCCCTGCGCCTCAGGGAATCCTTGGCTGTAGTACAGTCTTAATCACTCATTCCACCTGTGACCTCACTTGCAGCACAGTCAGTGGTCCCTGCTCCTCAGGTGTCCACTGGCTGCAGTACTATCTGAATTCCCTGTTCCTCAGGGAATACTTGGCTGCAGTATAGTCTGTATTTCTTGCTCCTCAGGGAATCCTAGGCTATTGTTTAGCCTTGGTCACCTGCTCTTCAGGTGATCACACTCTCTATAACCACCAGTGGTCCCTACTTCTCAGGCGTCCACTGGCTGCAGTGCAGTCTGAATCCCCTGACCCTCAGGGGATCCTTGGCTGCAATATTGTCTGTGTCTCCCGCTCCTCGGGAGATAACTTCTCTTATTACTGTTGCACCAAACACAATACCATTAGGAGTCCTGTGTCCAGCTATACTTGTATTATTGGTAATTCTGCAGATCACCACATAATCAGGTATAGCATCTGTATTATTGGTGATACTGCAGATCACCAATAATCAGAAAAACCTGTGTTGCTGACACCAATCGTTACACATATCACAGCTAACAGCAATCTGCATACCATGTGCTCATCTTGTCTGCCACATGTAATGTCCTAACCGCACTGCACTGAGTATCAGGGAAGCTGTCCTGCAACTACAGTGTTCCCCTCTCTTCCTCTAGAATATGAGAGATTAAGGAATGTCTAACAAGTAAAGTTTAGTAAAGCTATAACTTAGAAAAAGAATCACCATACCTGTAATGAGATAGAGGGCATTCTTTCATTAGGGCAGGGTCAGTGTAACTACATCAATTCTTCCCACCAACCTAGAATGTATAAGTGGTTCCCCCTACACAGGAAGTGCTGGGGGAACTTGTGTGTCCTCTCTACAGAATGCCAGGATTACATTCTCTGGATCTATTATGATTATATCAATCTATGAAGCTGGCAGTGAGTGTAAGAAAATGTACTAGATGGCATCTGTCTAAATTGCCTTGTGGATGATCGAGCTCTGAGGCTACTACTGCACTGATGTCAAGTTGGCTACCAGGATCTCCCAAACTAGGGCTAGAGTTACCATGGCTATAGTTATCTTGAGGCCCTTTTTGGCACCACAGATGGTGGTGAGACCCTTATGCAAAGCCTCCCTTCTTTTGCAGAGTACCTCAACCATGTAGGTTGGTATTGGTTAGGGGCAGACTACAGATTCCTTGGGGAATACCAGCTTGCATGTGTGATAAGGGATTAAATGTTAGTGGGGGAGGGGGTGCATCTATTTGTTTTTTAAAATATGTACTGGTGCTTTAGGTCCCAATTCTGAGGATGTTTATCCTTTGTGCCCCATGCAGGCTGTTTTCCCAAGAGAATCTGGAGCCTGTGCGCATGAGGCTTGACCACCTAAGCAATACCAGCCTACAGTCAGGGCCGGGACAAGGTTCCCCAGCACCAGAGGCAAAGACTCCAAAGTGCACCCCTGCGCTGCATTCAGTACACACACACACACACACACAAAGTACACACACACACAAAGTACACACACACACGCACACAGTATACACACACACACAAACACACAGTACACATACACACAGTACACACACAGGTCACACACACACACACACACAGAGTACGAACAGTACATACACACAAACAGTATACACACACACAGTACACACACAGAGTACAAACAGTACACACACACACAGTACATACAGACACAGAGTATACACACACACACACAATACAAACACAAAGTGCAAACAGTACACACACACACTACACACACACACAAAGTACAACCAGTACACACACACACACACACAGTACACACACAGAGTACAAACAGTACACACACACAGTATACACACACAGTACACACAGAATACAACCAGTACACACACATACAGTATACACACAGTACACACAAACACACACACATACAGTACTCTCATGCTCTCTCTCTCCCCGTCTACTCCAATTACCCCTCCATACTTGCTTCATTCAGGCATGCACGTGAAAACAGCTGTGTCCCCCTCCTGACCTCTTCAGTCATCGGAGGTCTTGGTGTTTACAGTGTTATTAGGCACTGTCCCTCCCCCGTCCAGACCAGGCACAGCTCACACTTGCAGAAAGTCTACAGGCAACTCTGCAGGAAGCCGGTGCCACTTCCATCAGAGCCGAAGCAGGCGTCCTGCTGTTGACTAGTTACATGATGCCACAGCCGTGCCTGTCATCTCTGTGATGACAGAGCAGCTATTATGGAGCAGTGGGCCGCGCTACATAGGCGGCGGACACCAGGTAGATTAGCTCAATGTCGGTGCGCCGAACCAGCAGCAGACGGGTGGCACTGGGCAAAAAGCAATATGTGTCAGGAAGGGAATGCGCCCTCAAGTGGCTGCGCTCATAGCCTGCAGCCTGCCCAGCCTCTGCCTCGGCCCGGCCCTGCCTACAGTACATGGGCCATGATTTGAAAGTACTCTATGAAGAGTTGGCAGCGAAAGCCCCCTTTCCAGAATGCCTATGTCCAAACATTTATACAAGTAATTTATCCCCACCTTCAGTGCACAGAAGGAGGGGGAAGCATGTGACAGTAGGTCTTAAAGGGTGACTCATGGTAGACTCTGGAGCCTTTACCAATAACACCCTGGTGATGTACACAGACACTTTTTGCAAGGAAGTTACATAGTTACATGGTTATTTGAGTTGAAATAAGACATACGTCCATCCAGTTCAACCAGAGAACAAAGAACAACACCAGCCTGCTCCCTCACATATCCCTGTTGATCCAGAGGAAGGCAAAAAACCCTTACAAGGCATGGTCCAATTAGCCCCAAAAGGGAAAAAAATCCTTCCCGACTCCAGATGGCAATCAGATAAAATCCCTGGATCACCATAATTGGGCATTACCTAGTAATTGTAGCCATGGATGTCTTTCAATGCAAGGAAAGCATTTAAGCCCCCTTTAAATGCAGGTATAGGATATCACTAGGTCCTTCCTATGGCAATGCCTATGGATGAGCAGGCTACATTCTTGAACTTGAATTCACAGCAAATTCATGTAATTTTCACTTGTCTACCAAAATTCGCCATTTTTTGCATTTGAATTAAAGTCTATGGGGCCAAATTGTGCAGTTGATTTCAAATTTGGTATGCATATCTAGGGATGATCGGAACCAGCAAATTACGTTCCCGCCAGAAATCACGGATTCCGTCAGTGTTAAATTCCGTCGCTATGAAAATTCCGCTGGATTTGTACGAAATTCCGTGGAATTCCGGATTCCGTCGGAAAAAACATCTCTCTCTCCTCCTCCTCCAGGGGGCAGGGTATCATCTTCCAGAGAATTGTAGTTTTTCAAAAGCCAGCTTACATACCATGGCTGGGAATTGAACCCAGGTCTCAATGTGTGTTAGGCAACTGACTTATCCGCTATACCACCAACAACACTACATGCTGAAGCCAGCCTAGCATGTACCATTATGATCAATCCAAGAGAAAAAGTAGCATGCTTAAAGGCATACTATCGATACCCAAGTGTTCTAAAATGACAGTGTGCAAATAATGTAGCTGTGTAAACATTTTCCTACTTTTCATGTTAAATATTAGAGGCAAAAGCTGTAATTTATTGAGGGTAGGATTTAGCTATATTGGGACAAATCAATTGCAGAAGGGGTGTCTGCTTTAATGCACTGCCAGAGTTGCATATCAGACTACAGAAGCAAATATCAAACATATCAAACTCTGAAAGCAAAAACAGTATGAAAAGCTGTGACAATTAGTTACATTTCCTCTTCTCTCTTCAGACACTTCAGTCAGAAACACAGGACACAGGATCTGCAGCTGTTGGGAGCTCTCTTCTCTGTCACACACAGAGCTACACATAGAGTTAACTGATCAAGTGTGAGGGGAATTTCCCCTCTCCTCATGGCTCAGTCAGCCGTCAGTTTTGGCGTCAGTAAAGTTTGAATGTATATTGATAACCGTAAACAAAGAAGTTGCTACTGAAATGTATACACAAGTACTTAGCAGCACTTCCCAAACAATTCCTGTGTCAATTGAACAAAATATGTGAATCGATAGTATTCCTTTAAGGATTTGTAGATTGTCAAAAACCAACTCTACATTTTTTTCAATTCCGTAAAATTCTGCGGAAATAAAAAATTTTCAGCGGAATTCCGTTTTCCAGGTTTAGCAATTCCGTTCCGACCGTCGGAATCGGAGTTGACCTAATTCCGGCCGGAATCGCGGAATACTATCCAGCGATCATCCCTGTGCATATTAAGTCAAACATTTTTTTTTCGAGAAAATCGATTTTAAAATTTAAAGGGGTTTCCACATTTTTTCACATGCATGAATCTGCATTTTTGTGATTTTTCTGGTATGTCCCTTTGATGCTTTTCTCTGCAGTTTTGCAATTGTTGTGGCTGACTGTATTCACATTTTCAAACTTTTTCCATGCATACCAATTAAATGAATTCACTTGAAAGTGTATGTAATTACAGTGAAAATTGGATTTTAACTTTCATAGAGAATTAATTGTTCTGCATTCCCACCAGGGGCATAGCAATAGCCATAGCAGCCATAGCAACTGCTATGGGGTCATGGAAAGAGGGGGCCCAGATTGTACTGCATGAAAAAAACTTGCTTCATGCATCTATTTTTAACATGCCACGAGCAATTCTTATTCTACTGTATTTTTCTGCAATTTATGAAAAGGCATAAAAGCCCCCATTTCCGTAAGTGAAAACTGATTGCAGAAAACACAAATAAACTAAAGTGTGTGCCCAGACTAACAACTGAAAAAGTGAACAGCATGGGGCCCTCACTTCCAAGCATTTGTTAAAGCACTCTTTTATTGAACCCTTATATAAAGACACTAATTTAAAACTGGGCAAATCAAAACTTGTAGTAAGTACATTTCAATGACCCAATCCCACGGTTCTTACACTCTGCATTAAATTTGTATGCAAGTAAGTGATATTAGTATCCCATTTGTTGTCTCTAGTAAAAACTCTCTAGCTATCAAGACAATAAATAAAGTTATTGCAGAACATGCAGACATCAAATTTGTGTGTTGGTGGCTAAGGCCAGGGCAGTTTCTAGGCTAAATTGTACCCCCCCCCCCCCCCCCCGTGGAGCCAGGTATAGGGGCCTGCAGTATAGGTTAGCCAGCTAGAGGTCCCCCTCAGTATAGGTATCCAGGCATAGTTGCTCCCAGTATAGGTTAGCTACATAGGTGCCTCCAGTATAGGGTAGCCCATGTAGTTGCCCCCAGTATAGGTTAGCTACGTAGGTGCCTCCAGTATAGGGTAGCCCGTCAGTGGCGGCTCCAGGAAATTTTTTTAGGGGGTGCTATGCAGGTGCTGGACCAATTTCCGGGGGAGCTGACGACCTGCGGCGCGCGAAGCGCGGCGCGGCAAAAAATGGGTGTGGCTACAACCTGCGGCGCGCTAAGCGCGCCGCGGCAAAAAAATGGGCGTGGTCATGACCGGATGAGGGCGGGGCTAACTGTAATTTAAAGTGAACCCAGGGTGAGAGTGATATGGTGGCTGCCATATTTATTTCCTTTTAAACAATACTAGTTGCCTGGCAGCCCTGCTGATCTATTTGGCTGTAGTAGTGAACTGAATTACACCAGAAACAAGCCATGCAGCTAATCTTGTCAGTTCTGACAATATTGTCAGAAACCCCTGACCTGCTGCATGCTTGTTCAGGGTCTATGGTTGAAAGAATAAGAGGCAGAGGACCAGCACGGCAGCCAGGCAACTGGTATTGCTTAAAGGGAGATAAATATGGCAGCCTCAATATTATTCTCACCTCGGGTTCCCTTTAAAAGTGCAACGCAAAGACAGAGGGCCCAAGTTTTGGTGACCCTTTTCCCAGAAAATTCACATAATTGTGCAGGTTTTCTCAAGAAAATACACGTAATGTGAGCAGATTTTAACAAAAAACACGTCCAATGACCCCAATATGCACAATCGTTATCAGATATGGCTCCAATATGCACAATCGTTATCAGATATGGCTCCAATATGCACAATCGGTAGCAGATATGGCTCCAATATGCACAATCGGTAGCAGATATGACCCCAATATGCACAATCGGTAGCAGATATGACCCCAATATGCACAATCGGTAGCAGATATGACCCCAATATGCACAATCCGTAGCAGATATGACCCCAATATGCACAATCCGTAGCAGATATGACCCCAATATGCACAATCCGTAGCAGATATGACCCCAATATGCACAATCCGTAGCAGATATGACCCCAATATGCACAATCAGCATCACCTGAAAAAGAAAAGAAAAACCCATTTACTCACCTACAGCCAGAAGACCTTCTTTCCCGACCTCCTGTCCCGAGTCCCGACCTCATTGTGGCGCGCAGCGCCCGCGCGCCCACGATCCTCTTCCTTCCCGACGTCACGACGAGACTTCCTGCCTGCATGCAGAGAGCAGGGCTACGGGAAAATGGCCGCCCGAAGCCATGCACTGCAGACTCGAAGTCTGCAGAACAGGGCTCCGGGCGGCCATCTTACCGTAGCCCTGCCTGCTGCTCCGTGCTGCCGCTGTGTGAACTGACTTGGCGTCTTTTAGACGCCTGAAGTCAGTTCACTCCAGGGGGTGCTTTGGGGGTGCTTGGACAATTCTAGGGGGTGCTCGAGCACCCCCTTGCACCCCCCTGGCGCCGCCCCTGTAGCCCGTATAGTTGCCCCCAGTATACGTTAGCTACATAGGTGCCTCCAGTATAGGGTAGCCCGTATAGTTGCCCCCAGTATAGGTTAGCTACGTAGGTGCCTCCAGTATTGGGTAGCCCGTATAGTTGATATAGTAGGTAAAAAAGGGAAAAATGCTGGCACTGCAGAAACCGTTTTACGTCCAGGGAGGGGGAGGAGGGGAGGGGAGCTGCACAGCCCCAAGCAGGGATGTGTGTGGAGTAAGTCTTCAGCGTGCTCAGGCCAAAGTCACATCTATATGCAGAAGAGAAGAGGAAAGCGTCGGCACTGCTGTCATATACTTTATTCCAACATCATTAAAATCATTCAAAAGTGAAGATCATTATCCATATAAAACATGGGAGAACACATACTCTTGGTGGCTGTGGGTGGTGCGGAGGGTGCAGAGCCTAACGGCTGTTTCACGCGGTTTGCGCTTCTACGGAGGCTACAAGAGGGGTACTGTTGCAGGCCGACTTATAAGTCTTTCCTACGCCTGCGTGCGGCGACTTGCCGCTAAACGCGCCGCCCCCCCTGTCCATCACGTCACGCCTCCCCAGACGGAGGCGGAGACGGCTGGAGGCTGGTGACGTCGAATACTTCCTGACTACGGTGGCTCGGAGGGGGAACACTGTATTAGGTTCCCCAGGCAACCTATGCAAGTCGGGCCAATAGCCCGTATAGTTGCCACCAGTATAGGTTAGATAGGTAAGTGCCTCCAATATAGGTAGTCAGTATAGTTGCCCCCAGTATAGGTTATGCGTAATTTATGCATAATTATGAATGATTACATAGAATTAATTGAATTAATTCATAATTGCGTATAGGTGTAATTGCGAACATTTATGTCAAATTTTTCATAATTAGCTGATTACGATTACGATCATCACTGTTCCCGCCCATCATGTTTATCTCTACTACACACTGGCGAACGGAGGGGGCTATTCCGGGTGTCTGGAACACCCCCCCTGCACTGAGCTGTGTATTCAGCCA
Organism: Hyperolius riggenbachi; assembly: GCF_040937935.1. NCBI lineage: Eukaryota > Metazoa > Chordata > Amphibia > Anura > Hyperoliidae > Hyperolius > Hyperolius riggenbachi. The sequence continues at coordinate 108,618,217 of NC_090653.1, forward strand.
GGGAAGCCCGCATAATATAAACAGCCTCATTCTCCCTCCCTTCTTACTTCTGGTGCCTCCCTCCAGCTAATAGAATGAGAGAGGCAGCCGAGCTTCCCCCACAAGAAGATGCAGCCTGCAGTGAGAGAATGTTGATTACGGAGTCCCCGACTCTCCACAGCACAGAAGTGTCAGACATGATGCAATTAGAGGGCAGGCAAGCTGGTAAATATGCACAGCATGATGCAGAGCTTGCTTGGACTCAGGGTCCGTGGGCAAACATCTGTCTGGTCTCTCCCCATTGTTATAATGACTGCATGTGTGGATAAGGTGTTAAACAAGTTGAAAAGTTTTTGACAGTCCCTAGACTCCAGGAGGGCTTCTTTCTGACTTGTGTGGGAGACTGGCAGAGACAGGAGTCCAATTACAGGCAAGTAGCCTGTCTGATGTATACAGATAAGTTCTCTGCTCCATATCAGGCTATTCTCAATTTCTCCACGCCTCTCTCTGGGCTAGTGCAACGCCAACATGACAATAGCAATCGCTAGCAATTTGTGAGTGTGATTTTGTGAAGCGATTTTCAGAGCGATTTTTGAACGAATCGCTCAAAAACATGCTACATGCAGTATACCTGTGATTTTGAAAAAGTCACAATGCTGCTGTGGGAACACCCTCATAGGGTAACATTAGCCAAGCGCTTTTCAAATCACTGTTGATTTGAAAAACGCTCATAAGCACTCTTGGTGTGCACCAGCTAGTGTTGGGCGAACACCTGGATGTTCGGGTTCGGGAAAGTTCGCCGAACATGGCCGCAATGTTCGGCATGTTCGGGCCGAACCCCGAACTCCCCGAACATCCCGCTTGTAGGGGCCCTATGGGGTCGCAGGCATAAGGGGGGAGCATGCCCCGATCGCGGGGGGGGTCGGAAATTCCCCCCACCCCCTCCGCTAGCGCTCCCCCCTCTGCCCGCTTCCCCATACAAAAGTTGCAAGAAGTACCTGTGTCCGGGTGGTAGTGGGTGGCTGTCTGGCTGGCAGTGGGCGGCACTATGCAGTGACTAAATGAGGAGGAGGAGTCCGGAGAGTGACGCGTTGAGGGAGGCCGGGCAGCGGGCGGTTCAGCAGTACTACTGCTGAACCGCCCGCTGCCCGGCCTCCCTCAACGCGTCACTCTCCGGACTCCTCCTCCTCATTTAGTCACTGCATAGTGCCGCCCACTGCCAGCCAGGCAGCCACCCACTACCACCCGGACACAGGTACTTTTTGCAACTTTTGTATGGGGAAGCGGGCAGAGGGGGGAGCGCTAGCGGAGGGGGTGGGGGGAATTTCCGACCCCCCCCCCGCGATCGGGGCATGCTCCCCCCTTATGCCTGCGACCCCATAGGGGGGGCCGTATTCGGCCGAACAGGGCCCTGTTCGGCCGAACAGGGGCCCTGTTCGGCTAGTAATTTGGCAGTTCGGGCGAACGCGAACAGTTTGGCCGAACACCACCAGGTGTTCGGCCGAACTCAAACATCACCCGAACAGGGTGATGTTCTGCAGAACCCGAACAGTGGCGAACACTGTTCGCCCAACACTAGCACCAGCCTCCTTCATTCACCTTTGTTTCCCTCTTTCCCCAGTGCTGGCTGTGTCTTCTTGTCATACAGGAAAGCTAAATAAAAGTGCAATTCTGGTGAGGCAAAATATTACTATTTAGTATTTATATAGCGCCGCCATCTTCCGCAGATGCATAGATCCCTGCATCATATGGGTATCGCTTGCGCTATGTGACACTATGTAGCATATTCCACTGAATTGTCCAAACTAAGTCTATCTCCCGTTCCTCTCTCGGGGAGTTGTTCCAGCGCTGTACCCCGTTCAAATTTGCTGCTACCAGAAGCCCTCAGAAACACTGTGTCCTTGAGTACTTCCAAAGATAGGCAGCTCGGTAATACGCCAGCGCACTTTTGTGCATGGGCAGTATGGAGCCACCTGTATTCGGAAGCAGGAATCCCCCCCTTAAAAATCCTGCATTTTCCCCTGCTACAATCATACTGTCCATTATGCTCCCCCATTAATTTCCTTCATTACTGTGCTCACTTCTTTCTCCAGTCTCATCCAGTCTAAGCCCACTTCCTCGGGCCAATTGTAGTGCTTAAAATTATAAAATACAAGGAACTCTGGGCTCCAGCTCAAATTGAAATTGTATAAATCAAATGTATAAAAAGCAACCAGTAGAATATACAACAAATTATGATAGCGTAGATTCTTTCTGTGCAGCTTGAGGTTGGCGATGAAGATACAGCGTCATATATTTAGGACAGAGAACTGACTCCACTTTTGACATTCACTAATTGCATGCATGTAACTGCACAGTGCAATCATCATCTCCGACTTCCATTACTGACACTGAACAGAGTTCATGTTCTCTAATTGGTCTTTCACTAATAACAATGGCCTAGTCTCACATCTTTATGATCTTGCTTCCTTGTGAGGTTTAATATGTTTATGATATATAATATTTATAATGAAATTATATCTTCTTTAGATAACTGCCCTTTGTTAAATGGCCTGTGTTTCCCATAAGAAACCATCAGAGTACTGCTGGGTAATTGCATCAAGAACCGTTTACTGGAACTTCAAATGGATAGTGTTGTAAGCTATAGATGCTGGCCTTGATTAAAGTTCTAGTTCACACCCAATTTTTTTAAAAGCCTACGATTTGTCTTATGCTGGCCTGGCTGGGAATACACCATGAGACTTTTTAGTAGATTTACTGTCCGTTTTTCTTATCAATTTCTATTCACTTCTATGAGAAATAGTGTTGGGCGAACACCTAGATGTTCGGGTTCGCGAACGTTCGCCGAACATCGCCACGATGTTCGGGTGTTCGCGCCGAACTCCGAACATAATGGAAGTCAATGGGGACCCGAACTTTCGTGCTTTCTAAAGCCTCCTTACATGCTACATACCCCAAATTTACAGGGTATGTGCACATTGGGAGTGGGTACAAGAGGGAAAAAAAATTAGCAAAAAGAGCTTATAGTTTTTGAGAAAATCTCTGGACGAGCTCAGCTCGTCCAACACCGCCAGCGGCTGCCGCTCAGGCCCTGCTGGGCCGATTTTAATGAAATAAAAAGCAGCACATGCAGCCGGCACTTTGCCAGCCGCGTGTGCTGCCTGATCGCCGCCGCTCTGCGGCGATGCGCCGCGAGCAGCGGCGAAAGAGGGTCCCCCCAGCCGCCTGAGCCCAGCGTAGCCGGAACAAAAAGTTCCGGCCAGCGCTAAGGGCTGGATCGGAGGCGGCTGACGTCACGACGTCGGCTGACGTCGATGACGTCACTCCGCTCGTCGCTATGGCGACGATATAAGCAAAACAAGGAAGGCCGCTCATTGCGGCCTTCCTTGTTTATTCTGGGCGCCGGAGGCGATCGGAAGATCGCCTCCGGAGCGCCCTCTAGTGGGCTTTCATGCAGCCAACTTTCAGTTGGCTGCATGAAATAGTTTTTTTTTTATTTAAAAAAAACCCTCCCGCAGCCACCCTGGCGATTTAATCAGAACGCCAGGGTGGTTAAAGTTTGAAATGGAAAACTGTCTTTTAAATGCGGGAAATGTCTGTTTTCTTTGCACAGGTAACATGCTTTTTGTCGCCATGCACTCATAAATGTAATACATATAAGAGGTTCCAGGAAAAGGGATCCCCTAAGAGTCCCTACAATGCTAGAAAATTTGGTACTGCTGAGCCATTGCCCTTTGAAAAGATGTGAGATTTTTGAAAGTGAAATAGGGAGGCAGTGAAAGCCTATGGGGGATTTTACCAATTTTGGACCCCTGTAACTCTGGTTTGCAGAGATGTAGGGACCCCATCTTTGGAATCCAAGTCTAACAATATGTCTT